>NC_088339.1:11832500-12132500 GCF_036884655.1 Musa acuminata AAA Group | reverse complement strand
CAAAAGACTATCAAGAAATTCATACATAGATGTACATGCACTATGTCATCTTAATATGTCATGAGAATGTCATCTTAATTCGTCATAAAAATGATTCAACCAAAAACATGTTAATCCAAAATGAGAGTTTCAAATCAACATTTACTTCAAAAACTCATGCATGACATAAAATCATCAACATACATATGTATGGATTAATCCAAAGCATTATCACATATCATATTATCATCCCTAATATTGCATCATTCAACATTTCAAAACATAACATGCATGAAACTTTTACAATATACTTTTTATGATCAAATTTTTTATTTTTCAAAGATGCTACAAAGAAAAACATAATATGATTTTTGAAAAACAATTTTTTTATTTTCTATTCTATTATCTAAATTAAGCACTTCATAAAAAACTTCAAGTAATTTCAAAATAATTCAAGAGAGTTGAGTTACTTACCTTGTAGTCGAAGCCTATCAAAGCCCAATTCGCAGTTTCACCTTTGGAAGTTCTTGATTCATCCTTGGTTGCCTTCCTCTTCTTTGGCCTCTTCCTCCATTCAAGTTCATTGTTTATTTTAGATTTTTGTTTAATAAACTTATTAAGATTTAGTGTTCGAAGTTCAAGTTCATCATTGTCCTCATCACTTGAGTCATCACTCAAGTGGTATTCATTTGTCCAGTGTTCCAAATCCTTCCTATTCTTTGGAAGGTGATTTTGTTCATCATGTTCATCATATGTTTTGTACACCATTTCATATGTCATCAACGAACCAATTAGTTCTTCAAGTGGAAAAATATTTAAATCTTTTGTTTCTTGTATTGCGGTTATTTTAGGATCCCACCTTTTTGGAAGGGATCTTAAGATCTTGCTTATGAGATCAAAATTCGAAAAAGATTTACCAAGAACTCTTAGATTATTGACGACATCCGTGAAACGGGTATACATGTCCCATATAGTCTCGCTTGGTTGCATTTGAAAAAGCTCAAAGTCATGCAATAAAATGTTAACTTTCGAGTCTTTGACTCTACTAGTTCCTTCGTGTGTGATTTCAAGTGTTCGCCAAATATCAAAAGCCGTTTCGCACATTGAAATCCGATTAAACTCATTTTTGTCCAAAGCGCAAAATAAGGCATTCATAGCCTTTGCGTTTAAATAAAAATACTTCTTCTCCAAATCCGACCATTCGTTCATCGGTTTAGAGGGAAGTTGAAAATCGTTTTCAATGATATTCCATAAATCCAAATTCATAAAAATCAAGAAAACTCTTATTCGAGTTTTCCAATAAGTATAGTCCAATCCGTTAAACAACGGTGGACGAAAAACCGAAAAGCCCTCTTGAAAGCCATGAAGAGTCATTTCTCTCGGGTGTAAATCCGAAATGAGAAATACCGGGCTCTGATACCAATTGTTAGGATTGGAGCGGCACTAAAAGGGGGGGTGAATTAGTGCAGCGGATTAAAACTTCGATTTTGGACAAATCTTTCGTACGATGAAAAGCAATATCAATGGAAACCGATTTTAGAAGCTTGATAACTTAGAAACATATGGAAGCGTAGTAACTAAGTAGAGAAGTTTACAGTATGTAAATGGCAAGAGTAGGATGCAAACCAGATAACGTAGCAGCTTTTAAAGTGGTTCGGTCAAAATGACCTACATCCACTTGCGAAGCCTTCTTCGAAGAGGCTTCCAACTTCCACTAGCAAATTTCTTGTAGGGAAGGACTAATACCCCTCTTACAACCTTTACAAGTGGTTCACACTCTTACAATTCTTTTCAACAAGATGGAAGGAGGTGAACACTTAGGCAATATGAAAAACAAAGCTTGCAAAGACTATTATAAGGCTCTTAACTCAAACTATTGCTTTTCAAAAGGTTGTGTTCTCTGCTGAGAAATGAGGGGTATTTATAGGCCTCGAGAGGATTCAAATTTGGGCTCCAAATTTTGAATTCTCTTGGGTTTTCGAGGTCGGCGGTGCCACCGCCTGTCAGTATCTGACACTGATAGTGGACTGGCGGTGCCACCGCCTAGGCCAATTCAGCTCACTGGTTGGGCTCCAAACTTGGCCCAAACTAGTCCGAACTCGGGCCCAATTGGCCCCTACTTGGGTTATAGGATTAACACCTAATCTTAACCCTAATTAACGTGCTAACTACGAATTTAAAGACATTTTCTAAGCTATTACAAAGTTCGTAAGTCAAGACTTCTTCCGGCGATCTTCCGATGAACTTCCGACGGTCTTCCGATAAACTCTCGGAAACCATTCTACGGACTCCCGGCAAGCTCCTAGACTTCACGATTTGATCTTGGCGAGTTCCAATGAGCTTCTTCGGCAAGCTCCGATCTTTCTCGGTGAGCTCCGCGAACTTCCAACGAACCTTCTGGCGAGCTTCCAAAAAACCCTTCGGCAAGCTCCCTACTCATTCTCGGCTAGTTCCGACAGCATTCCCGATGAACCTTCGGACTTTCGTCGAACTCTCGAACTCGCAACAAATCCTTTGCGCTTGACTCCAACACTTTGTTTCGCTTTATGTCTTCGTCATTATCGTAGTTAATCCTACACACATAAGCCAAAACTCTACTCCGATCTAGACAATTATTACAACGCGAATTGACATTCTGTTGCCCGGCACGTTATTGGTTAGCGCTTCGTCTGATTCTTCAGCGCATCGTCCTCTCTTGCAGCTTGTTGCCCAATCGACGGTTGACCTCCGCAACCCCGATATCCTTGGCGCAATTCCGCTCTTGGCTCGATGCCCGACGTCCGAAGTCTTCTGCCATCCAATATCCTAATGTGATCTCCTCCGGCGCAACGTCAATTCCTCCTGTGTCAACTGTCTAATCCTGATCGAGTAGACCTGCATCACTCAAAATGCTTTTAAACATCTAAACACAATTAATTAGTTTCATAATCAAAATCCGAGATTCAACACGTCTATGCTAGTGAGCTTAGAGAATTGAGATGGATCCCCGGTCATATGCCTTGAGCATCCACTATCAATGTACCATCTCTTGCTCCTAGCTTGCGATGGTATAGGTTTCTACAAGAAAGGATGATTTTTAGGTACCCATTTGCTTTTGGATGCCTCAAAAATATATCTACATTATTTATCATGTTGCATAGAATTTATCATGGTTCCTTTAGGAACCCAAATTAATTTGTTTGGACTAATTTTCTTGAATGGACAATAATGCGTTTTGTGTCCAAGTTTGCAACAAAAGTTGCATTTGTCTTGGTGTCGAACATGTAAGATAGGGCCTTTTATGAAGATGGTTGGATTTTGGTGAGGACTTCTCACAAATCCGATTCCACTTCTTTTGGGAACATGACCCTTGTTTGCAAGGATCATGTTCAAGGACTTGCTACCAACCTCGAATTTCTTCAAGGTGTCCTTAAGTAGCAAGTTTTCCTTTTGGAAAGTTTCTAGATCATGGCATTTTATGCATGAACCTAAACTATCATGATATTCAGCTTTTAACTTATCGAAATTACAAGTAAGACTATCATGCTCCTTTTTTAGCAATTTGTATTTTCTACTAATAATCTTGCATTCATGAGGCCATGCTCAGAATTAAATGGTTGATGACATTAGGTGATGTTTCCTAGAATTTTATGAAACTAATTATGAAATTTTACAATAAGGAGAAACAAGTGACATTGCACGGGAAATGTGGGGGCGACATAACAACGATTTGCACATAATAAATAGAGAAGGTTTTGCATAAAGCATGCAGCGGCTTTTTGGTACAACTTGAGTAGCAAACTAAGGGAGAGCCAACCGAATTTGAAGATCCAAATCTACTTCCTTTGCTTGCTGAAGTTTCAAATATATTTGACGAACCGCGTAACCTACCTCTTACCCGTTAGCATGATTATTGTATAACGATTCTTCTAAGCAAATCTTCAGCAAATGCTCAGCCATATTAGTATCCACATCTCTAGAAGGATGAAATAGAAAGGATTGTAAAAGAGATGCTCAAAACAGGAGTTATTCGGCCAAGTTGCAACCTTTATTCTTCACCGGTGCTACTTGTACGCAAGAAGGACGGAACAAGGCGAATATGTGATGATTACCGAGCTCTCAATGGCATAACCATCAAGGACAAATACCTTATTCTAATAGTAGATGAATTGCTAGATGAAAGGGAGCACAAATCTTTACAAAACTGGACCTTTGATCTGGGTATCATTAAATACGAGCGTGCGAAGAAGACATACCGAAAACCACCTTTTGAACACACAACAACCACTACGAATTTTTGCTTTCTTTAACAGAAAGTGAAATATCTTGGGCATATCATATCAGAGGAAGGTGTGGCAGTGGACCCCTTCTAAATTAGAGCAATGAAAAACTGGCCGACCCCGAGAAACATAAAATTGCTACATGGCTTTCTGGGTTTAACAGGCTACTACCACAAGTTCATGAAAAACTATGGAAAGATCAATGCACCACTTACTTCCTTACTGGAAAAAGATGTCTTCTAATGGTTGGACAGAGCCTTCGCTTCCTTCGACAAACTTAAGGTAGCCATGACGACGACGCCGATGCTAACATTACCAGATTTTAACTGACCCTTCATTATTGAGGCTGACGCATTTGGAGTCGGAATTGGAGTCATTCTCATGCAAGATGGTCGACCACTCACATACACTAGCAAGACATTATCTCCCTCCCATCAAAATAAGTCAATATATGATAAGGAGATGCTCGCCATTGTGCGCGCAGCAATGAGGTGGAGACCCTACTTGATTGGTTGACGATTTTAAATTAAAATTGACCATAAAAGCTTCAAGTACTTTTTGGAGCGAAAGATATCATCCTCTGAGCAGCAAAAATGGGTAACAAAACTTCTTGGATTTGATTATGAAATAACTTACAAAAAGGGGAAAGAGAATATTCTTGCAGATGCGCTTTCGCAGCTACCCGAGCAAGCTGAAGTTTCGACCGTTTTACTTCCGACCAGCGACTTCCTTAAGGATATTAAGATAGAATGGCAGGAAGATTCAGAGACTAGTAAGATTATAAAAAATTTAGAGGAAGCACCAAGCTCCGTGGCTCATTACAATTGGGACTCAAAAAAATTACACTATAAGGGACGCATTGTGCTTATGATAAATTCTACTTGCATCTTCACGAGCATATTTTGAACAAAGTTATTCTATATGCAGGGTACTAAATTGAAAAGGAGTATGGTATATCACCCACAAATCGACGGCCAGACAAAAGTTATAAATAGGTGCTTAGAGACAGCCCAAAGCCACCCGCCAAATATGACTATCCAAGGAGAACTCTAGACCCAGCCAAGTACCATTATTGATCAACAGATCGTGATTCGACGACGACGACCCACTACTAAAGTGCTAAAACAGTGGGTGAACCTACTAACAGAAGATGCCACTTGGGAGAACTATGATGACTTGAAGATCAAATTCCCAAAATTCATGAATCATCAGCCTCGAGGACAAGGCTGATTTGAAGAGGGCAGGTCTGTTAGGACTCTAGCTAGGAGAGTCCTAATTGAGAGGGACATTCATGTAAAACCTACCTAAGCCGACCCCTATTAAAGAGGTGAAGAGGCCGGCTAGGGTTAGGAGGTTGTTTCTTAGAGAAGAATTAGGAGTTGTAAAGGAATAGGAGTCTTGAGTAGAAGTACTATTAGGAGTTGGTTAGAAGCAGGAGTCTAGAGTATGAGTCCTATTAGGAGTTAGGGTTTAGAAACCCTATAAATAGCCATGTATTCCTCCTCTTTTGATAAGCAATAGATGAATCTTTTTTGCAGCCTTTGAGTAGCAACTTAGAGGGAGGAACCCCTATAGAGTTCTAAGGAGGCCGATCCCTTAAAGAGATCAACCCCAAGTTTAGAATCTGCAAGGGTTCTAACAGATGCCCGGGATCAACCCAGAAGTGGCCCAACATCGAATTAACATCGACCCCGAGGCTCGGCCGGTGAGACAAAGACCAAGGAAGTTCACCCCCGACCGACAAAAGGCAATCAACGACGAGGTCGACCACCTTAAAAGGGTCGGATTCATTACTGAGGTTTAATATCCTCGGTGGCTGTTGAATGTAGTCCTCATTAAGAAATCTAATGGAAGCTGGAGAATGTGTGTTGATTACACCGATCTCAATCGGGCATGCCCCAAGGACTGCTATTTGCTCCCCAGGATAGACCAATTAGTCGACGCCACCGCGGGCCATGAACTTCTTATGTTCATGGACGCATTCTCGGGCTACAACTAAATCCGGATGGTAACTCAGGATCAAGAGAACACTGCCTTTGTCACTAACAGAGGGGCGTATTGTTACAAAGTGATGCCCTTCGGCTTGAAAAACGATGGGACAACTTACCAAAGGATGGTCGATAAATTTTTCAAGCACCAACTTGAGAGGAATATGGAAGTATACATGGATGACATGATCGTAAAGAGCAAGGCCACGAGTGCACATCTGACCGATCTGGCGAAAATGTTCCAAACGCTCAGACGGTTCAACATGCGTTTGAATCCCGCGAAGTGTGTCTTCAGGGTTAGCTCTGGGAGGTTCCTTGGCTTTATCATTCACCAAAGGGGGATAGATGCCAACCTAGAAATTGTGCGGGCCGTAACCGAGATGGACTCCCCTCGCTCGGTCAAGGAGGTGCAGCGACTCGTCGAGAAGTTGGCAGCACTCAGTAGGTTCATGTCACATTTAGGCGACAAGTGCCTCCCTTTTTTCCAGGCTCTACGATGAGCCAACAACTTTACATTTACCTCGGAGTGCGAGGAAGCCTTTGAAAAGTTGAAGGCATGCCTTGCCCGCTTGCCCCAACTCGCCTCGCCCGAGCCGGGCGAAACCCTTGGTAACTACTTGGCGGTCTCGGCACAAGTAGTTAGCTTGGTGTTAGTTCGGGAGATACCACCAATGTAGCAACCCGTATATTATGTCAGTCATATCCTCGTCGGGCCCAAGGCGTGGTACTCCCCAATCGAGAAGCTAACCCTTGCTCTAATGAAGATGGACCGAAAGCTGCGGCCTACTTCCAAGCCCACACGATCAAAATAATCACTAACTAGCCACTACAATAGATTCTTTCCAACTTTAATGCATCAAGTCGCATGTTGTGGTAGTCAGTCGAGCTTAGTGAATTCGATATTCAGTACTCCCCCATGACCGCCATCAAAGCTCAGGTACAGGCTGACTTTATTTCTGAGCTAACTCCTAAAGACCATGCTATGGAGCAGGAGAATAGCAAGAACACGTGGACCCAGTATGTGGATGGCTCGTCCACTACCGGAGTGGCCAGGGTTGGGCTTATCCTCAAAGGCCCGTTAGGAGAAACCTACGAGAGGTTGCTCCAGTTGCAATTCCGAGCCACCAACAATGTGGCCGAGTATGAGGCACTACTTCATGGCCTGTGCCTCACTTTAGAGATGCATGTAGACAACCTCGAAGTCTTTAGCGACTCCTAGCTGGTGACGGGACATGTCAATGGGAGCTACGAAACTCGAGACCTGACAATGGCGTTGTACCTGATGGAGGCAAAGCGGCTCGCTCACCGCTTCAGCCGCCTCTTAATCGCTAGAATACCTAGGGCACAAAACATGCGGGCCGATGCGCTGGCCAGATCAACCTCCGCCCACAGCTCGGCGTTGGCTCCAGCGATTGAGTCTGTAACAACATCGACAGTGATGCCATACGAGGTCGCCGAAATGAATGTACCACCAAGCTAGATGGAGGAGATCCTCCACTTCAAAACGGGCAGAAAGGAGCTCAATGACCCGAAGGCTACGAGATGGTTGAGGTGAACCTAAGCCTAGTACTGTGTCAACAGTGGAAGGCTGTATTGAAGGGCCTTCTCTCAACCTCTCTTACGCTGCCAAGCGCCATCAGAAGCTGAGATGGTCCTCACCGAGCTCCATGAGGGGATCTGTGGGGAGCACATCGGGTGGCAAACGTTGGCCTTCAAGACTCTCTGACAAGGGTACTACTGGCCAACTATGCATCAGGACACCATGTCATACATGCATCAGTGCCCTCAATGACAAAGGCATGCAAGACTGCCACACTAGCCGGCGATTCCTCTTACCCCAATAGACGCGGCCTAGCCCTTCGCCCAATAGGGGCTTGATTTCCTTGGACCTTTCCCTCCAGCATTGGAACAACAGCGCTTTCTTATAGTTGGGGTCGACTACTTCACGAAATGGGTTGAAGCCAAACCCTTGGCCTCCATTATCGAGAAGCAAGTCCAAAGCTACACATGGAAGAACATCATCACCTGGTTCGGGATCCCGACAACTCTTATTGTTGACAATGGAGCTCAATTCAACAATGCTAAATTCAAAGTCTATTGCTAGTTATACGGGATCCAGCTGAAGTTCAGCTCGGTCGCGCACCCGCAAACCAATGGCCAGACTGAAGTGATGAATCAGGTGATTCTGAAAGGCCTCAAAAGGAGGATCTCAAGTGCGCATGAATCCTGGGTGGACGAGCTTCCCAGCATCTTGTGGGCAATGCGAACGACTCTCAAAACCGCCTCGGGGGAGTCTCCGTTCAGCCTAGCGTTCGGGACCAAAGTGGTCCTTCCGCCCGAGAGGATGTTCTCGACCCTACGCACCTCCAATTACGAACAAGGAGACTCCGAGAAGGGCCTCCGAGCAAACTTAGATCTCCTCGAGGAAAGGAGAGCTAAAGCACATCTACACACCTTGGCATACAAGAAAGCAATAGTTCGGGACGAGAGGATGAGCCATCATATGCGAATGGCTATACCCCCGATGGCGGGGCTCAGCTTTGCTTCGACCATCCACTCCTCGATCATCTCCTTAATTGCTTGAGAAGAGGACAGGATACCCCTCACTCGATCCACGACCACTATTTCTCCGTCAAAGAGCAACGGGGAGGCATTATCGATGGTCTGGAAGGCCCACCCAATGCTAAAGCCCCACTCTTTACTACAACTAACAAAGAAGAAATACTTCTTCTAAACTTTGTTGTTGGAAGGTGCATGGCTGATCTTGAAACCATTACAGGTGGTCAAGTAATACCTGCCTTGCCCCCTGCACAAGTGAAAGCAGGCCAGAAAGAGGGCTCAGGATGGCTTGATCCTAGCCTCCTAACACTCCCATATGAAGGCCACCAGATAGCACCATGAGTTTGGCGACACCTGAGATGGTGAGATCCCCTAGAAACGAAGGCAGTCCCCAATGATAGGGTGCACTGGGAGCCGCTGCCCCGTCTTAAGTGCCCCCACAGTCAACCCAAACCCATCGGGAAATCAATTATACGACCACTGCCCAGTCCGAGGGGCGTGGAAGCCGTAACACTCCGGGATATGATAGCGATCCCAGAGCACACTCAAAAGGTCCTCGGTCACCATCAAGTCCACATCATGCCACGACTTGAGAGCCTCAAGCACGGCAGAACTCTCGGAGGCCTCTGAGGAGGCACTACCCAATGACACACTGACTACCTCATCCCGTGGACTCCCAAAGGAAGAAGGTGAAGGAGATGGAGATGAAGACGAAGAGGAAGAGGAAGACAAGGATGAAGACGGAGACATCCTGACCTCAAAGTTGCAAGAAAGAAGCCGAGGCGTGGGACGAAGGACTAAAGCAAAATGGCAAAGGCGACGGCAACCGCTCCAAAAGGGGTTTATAAAAGGTGGGTTGCCCCACTGCAAGGCGGTGATTGGGGCTTCCTGAGGAGAGAAACAGTCACAGCATTTAAGACCCATCACAACCCCTCGAATCCGCCAAATTCGCCCACCTCGAAGCTCCCACCAGAGGCATCCCATCACCCAAAAGCGCCCTCCAAAGGCCATTCAAAGCAAAAGTTTCCCGCCATGTCCCGTGTCGCTTCGCCTGGCTCGCCATGTGGCACGATAATGTTCGGGCAAAAATCGGCACGTCGCTCTACACTAAAACCTGAGCCCGAGTATAGTCACTCGGCTCACAGGTTCGGCTCCTGCTCGGGTCGCTCCAGCTTGCTCCCAACTTGTTACCCGCCGACCCCAAAACCTGAGCCCGAGTATAGTCACTCGGCTCATAGGTTCGGGTCCTGCCCAAGTTGCTCCAGCTCGCTCCCGACTTGCGACCCGTTGGCCCCAAAACCTAAGCATGAGTATAGTCACTCAGCTCATAGGTTTTGCTCTTGCCCGAGTCGCTCCAGCTCGCTCCCGACTTGCAAACCGCCAGCACCAAAACTTGAGCCCGAGTTTAGTCACTCGGCCCACAAGTCCAAGCTCCCGAATCATGCCTCGCGGCCAATCTAATGCCCGAGTTGCATCTTGGCTGATCCAACGCCTGAGCCATGCCTCGCGGCCAATCTAATGCCCAAGTCGCATCTTTGTCGATCCAACGCCCGAACCCCGCCTCGCGGCCAATCGCCTCTCAGTTAGTCCAACGTTCGAGCCACACCTCGCCAACGTAGTCCATTGTCCAAATCGCTCCACGTCGACCCCGACTCGCAGCTCGTCAAGTCTCTAACCGAGCCGCTCTAGCTCACTCGCCGACTTGCAAACTCGGTGGCCGTAACTCTGAGCCACGCCAAACCGGTTATCTGACCTATGACATGTCGATCTCGCCTCGTCAGGCCCCAACCTCCTGATCAACAGAGTCAATCCTGCCTGAAGCAAGGGGCGTCGCCCCTCTAAATCGCCCCACGACGAGTTAATCCAGCTTCCCCTTGTAAGCGATCAGCCTCACTCCGACCCAGGCATGCTACCCGACCCTTTAAGGACCCGACGACATGCCTTGGAGGGGAGGGGAGAAGTGATACACCATATTTTGGGCCCAAGACACGTCACAGCTAACATCACACACCAAGTCAGAACTGTACCAAGAAGTTGTTCCATATGTCCCGTCCCGAGAGCTCAGGGTGATGCTGTCTGATGCTACTCCGCACTGCTAGTCATAGGTGCCCAGCAAGCCAATCAAGTGAGTGATGACACGTGTGACTTAATACAGAATCTTTTTGCTTATTATATTTTGGCATATATCACTTTATAACTATTGCATAAATGCATACATATATTGTGATGTCCTTGGATTTGTGCAATGGGAATCGGATCGTGATGAGATCATGATAATGAGATCGATTAACCTTTAAACACATATCCTAAATAACCCTGGTCATAGGTTATTCGAGAGGGATATCGTGATAACTGGATAGACTGGTGTGCTGTATACCCGTCCATATGATGGATGCAGCTGGTCTTATAGCTGCTCGTGTAGGGACACTAGGGATACAGTACTGGTGCTCATTGGAGAATGAGTTCACTGATTGATCCGCTTACGGAATGCTGGATGGTTGATGATGCCTTATTGTCAGACAGCGATTCCGTAGTCCTAGTGGTGTATCTGGTCCTTAGACTTGAGACACCAAGGATGTCCTGTATAAGTGCTCCACTCTTTGATACCAGACTTATAGGTTTGGCTGTCCCAGATCTAGTACAGTTGGTCATTGGGAGTGGTAGTCGACCTTACGAGGGCTATTGAGTGTCGATAGAGGATCATCCACTCTCGGCGTCACGAGAGGAATATCCCATGTGTTCTTGCTCAGACAAATCCCTGGCCAGGGTCATTCGGGTTGAGAGAGAAAGAGTTCTCCGGGAGAATCCGATTAGAGCGAGACTCGAGTAGAAACCGTATGGGTCTGACAACACCATGCTCGATATACGATCTTTGGGATATTAGATGGATGAGGGATTATAGGTACACGGTAACTGAGGACAGACAGGTCCAATGGATTGGATTCCCCTGTATCGTTTGGGGACTACGACGTAGTGGCCTGGTACTTCCGTAGTCGATGAGTCAAGTGAATTATTACAGAGATAATAATTCACTGAGTTAGAAGGAGTTCTGACGGGTATGACTTACGACCAGCTCGATATTAGGCCCAGAGGGTCACACACATATGGTAGGCATTGCGATGAGTAGAGGTTCAAATATGAGATATTCGACGGAGCCCTTGTCTTATTGGATGCAGATCCAATACCCATTAGGGTTTGACAGGGGATCTCTATAAATAGGAAGGATTCAGAGCCTCATAGGCTAGAGCCTTTGCTTGCCTTTCTTATTCTCCTCTTCCTCTCCACCTCTTCTCCTCTTCTTCTCCACCTCAGAGCAGGCCTGTAGTTTTGAGGAGCGTCGTCGCAACCCTGCTGTGTGGATCACCGCTAAAGAGGAAGAGGAGGACGCTTGACCTCCTTCACCCTCTCCTAAGGATCTGCAAGGAAACAGGGATATACGATCTCCCTATGTAACACAACCTACTCTATACGCAGTTTTAAGTTTCGCAGATTTTGCGCACCAATCTTCACACGACAACGAACATCTCTTTGGGAATCGGGGATTTTGTTTTCTTGTTCTTCTGCTGCGCATGTGATGTCGCCCCCATGATTTCCCAACAGTGGTATCAGAGCCAGGTTGTTCGTCCGAATGATTGATTTTGAACTACGTGTGTTATGTTTAGGAAGAATTTTGACATCAAAATCGTTGACACAAAAGCGAGGAAGGGCAGCAACAGTTGCTGCCCTCGATCTGCATGCCTGCAGCCACCTGCAGCGGCAGCCGCAGCCGTAGCCAGGCAGCACAGCGCCGGCGCATGCGCAAGCGCTGTGCCTGCAGCAGCCCGCCGGCGGTCTGCTTGCAGCAGGCTTGCGGCCGGCGGGGCTGGCAGCCCACGGGCAGAGGCGCCGCGGGGCAGCAGCGCGGGCTGAGGCACCGCAGGGCAGCGGCGCCTGTGGCCGCTGCTCCCACGGGCAAAAACCCCGCAGGGGCGGCCGCCAGCGAGGCAGCACCGCCTGCGGGCGCTGCCTCGCGGGCAGAACCGCCCGCGGAGGCGGCGGCGCCCGCAGGGGCGCCAACCTGCAGGGGCAGCAGCGCCTGCGGACGTTGCCCCGCCGGGAGAACTGCCCGCGGAGGCTGCGACGCCCGCGGGGGCGCCCACCTGCAACGGCAGCGCCACCAGCGGGCGTGCCGCCCGCAGGCGAGTGTAGCGCCCCGCCCCTCGCCGCACAGGCCGCCGCCAGCAGGTGGCGGCGGCGGCGGCAGCAGCAAAGAGTAGTAGGGCATTAGGGTTTTCTGGGCAAAAGACAGTTTTACCCATCAAAATTTCAGAAATTCCAGTTTCTGTCTTTTGTCCAAATTACGAAAATACCCCTATAAATTTAGAAATTCCCTACATGTCCCTGATTTCAGAAAATATTAATTAATTAAAAGGTTTAGTTGATTATTATTTTTATTATTATCTAGTAGTCTTACATGATGATGATTATTTATACATGTGATGTATGATGTGTGGACGGATGATCATGGACCGTGTGATGTGTATATTTGTGATTATTATTATTGAGGTATGCGAGCCTCCATTATATTTCTCGTTTATTGTCAGGCCTGCGTGCCTATGATTAAGTTGTAATCACATGAGGAGGCGCAGTGGGAGCATGGATGCGATAGCGGGACCCACGAGACGGACGATCGTGATGTATGAAGATGCATCAAGATATGGACGGAACCGACGAGGACGAGATGGACGATCACAGGGCATGAAGATGCACCGTTGCACACATAGATCTTGATGTAAGTGATTAGGCCTACTGGCTCGGGCCTAATCATATTAGGTTGTGGTCCATGATCATCTGGTGTGATTGCTTATACACATACTAGATATGTATATATATTTGCATGCGATGTAGATATATATTAAATATGTATATGTGTGACATGTCATATTAGGAAACCAAATCATAGAAACATCTCTCGATAATATTAAGTCGGTAAACATGAGGCAATTAGATTGACCCACGTGGCCTTCCATCGTTATAAGTAGGAACCGATTCCCGGTATAGGTTGAGTTGGTCGAGTCCCTTGAGACTCACCTATAGCGCGATTCGCTATCTTGCTTACGACATAGAGATGTCACCGGTGACCTGAGGGCATGGTATACTTGGTCGAGTCCCTCGAGGGTATATCATCAAATCAGACTTATCTTGTAACGAAGGTGTTGACTTAACCGAGCATCATGGTTGGTCGAGTCCCTTGAGGCCATGGTGATTCGGAGGCCGAACAGGACGGGAATCACAAGGAGTTGTGATCGGAAAGAGTTGCCTACCTTTTAGGCTTAGTGTGATTGGTCGAGTCCCTCGAGGTTACACTAAGACACTGATTGGATCCTGATCCCCACTAGAAGTCTGCCGGAGACTTCCGTTTCACGTGCTGAGGGTGTCGCGTGACTCGTTAGTAAAATAGTGGGAGCATATTAAGATAGAAGTTCATATCTTGATAGTTTATTTCTTGCAAAATCTGCATGTTATTCATTTCTGCTGCATCTTTATTTTCAGAAAATGTCACTTTCAAATCCCTTACGTGGCATACTTGATGTCAACCGCCTCACTGGTCCAAATTATACGGATTGGCTCCGTAACTTGAGAATTGTTCTCACAGCGGAGAAAATCGTATACGTCCTTGATACAGTGATGCCTACGCCCGAAGAAGGGGCAAGCGAGGATGAGATCACTCGCTACGTGAAGTACATTGATGACTCCACTCTTGCTCGGTGCTATATGTTGGGCTCTATGACTCCTGAGTTACAGAGACAACATGAAAAGATGGATACCAGATCCATTCTTCTACATGTCCGCAAATTGTTTGAGGAACAGGAAAGGACTGAACGATATGAGATATCCAAGAGCCTCTTTTGCGCTAGGATGACTGAGGGGACACCGGTTAAGAACTATGTCCTAAAGATGGTTGAGTGGATAGAGAAACTCACAGGTCTAGGAATGGTCCTAGAGGATAACTTGTGTGTGGACATTGTGTTTCAGTCCCTACCAGATTCTTCTTTCACAGTTCATAATGAATTTTAATATGAACAAGCTTAAGGTGACTCTCCCAAAGCTCCTCAATATGTTGAGGGAGGCAGAGAGTACTATTAAGAAAGAGAAGCCAGTTCTCTACACTGTTGAGACCAAAAAGAAAAGGAAAGTAGAAAGGTCCCTTAAGAAAGGAAAGGGCAAGGGCAAACCAGGTAAAGCAAAGGTTGCTAAGAAAGACCCAACAAAGGACAAAGGCCAGTGCTTCCACTATGGTAAAGATGGGCACTGGAAGAGGAACTACAAAGAGTACCTTGCAGAAATGGCGAAATAGAAGCTTGGAGAAGCTTCAGGTACATTCATGATCAATCTTTAATTGTCAGATTTTTGTGATAGTGCATTGGTATTGGATACCAGTATTGCTTATCACATCTACAATTTATTGTAAATTCTAGTAAAGCCGAGGGGAGATTGACGAGCGGAATATTGCATAAAGGTTTGTTTATGCTAGACACTACTCCACATATCATGAATATAAATGTGTTCAAGAGGAAACGAGATGAGATGAACAGTGCATACCTGTGGCATTGTAGACTAGGTCATATCCATGAAAGAAGGATTCAAAAGTTGCTAAATGATGAATATCTAGATCCATTCGACTATGTGTCATATACAACTTGTGAGCCTTGCCTTCATTAAAAACTGACCAACTCTCAATTTAGTGGAACTCGAGAGAGAGCCACTGAGCTGTTGGAACTCATACATAGTGATGTATGTGGACCCATGTCAACTCATGCCATTGGAGGTTACTCTACTTCATTACATTTACTGATGATTTTTCAAGGTATGGATATATGTATTTAATGAAGTACAAGTCCGAGGCCTTTGAGAAATTCAGAGAGTATAAGAATGAGGTGGAGAACCAGACTGGAAAGAGTATCAAAACTCTTCGATCAAATCGAGGAGGTGAGTACTTAAGTACAGAGTTTACTCATTTCCTCAAGGACCATGAGATATTATCACAATGGACACCTCCTTATACACCTTAGCTCAATGGTGTCTCTGAAAGAAGAAATCGTACGTTATTAGATATGGTACGGTCCATGATGAGTTTCGCTGACCTACCCATCTCATTCTGGGGATATGCCCGAGAAACCGCAGCTTACCTTCTGAACAGAGTTCCAACTAAGTCAGTAGTGTCTACACCATATGAGATATGGAAAGGAAAGAAGCCTGATCTTAAGGTTGTTAAGATTTGGGGCTGCCCTGCCCATGTTAAGAGACACAACCCCGATAAGTTAGAATCAAGGATAGAGCGATGTAAATTTGTGGGATACCCCAAGGAAACTTGTGAGTATTATTTCTATCATCTCGATGACCAAAAGGTCTTTGTAGCTAAGAGAGTAGTGTTCCTTGAGAAGGAACACATTCTTGGCGGAGACAGTGGGAGAATGATAGAGTTGAGCGAGGTTGGAGAACCAAGCTCAAGCACCACTCTACAGCCCGAGTCTGTTCAGGTACCTAATACACAAGTTTCAACTTTACGCAGGTCTGATAGAGTATCCCATCCTCCTGAGAGATATGTGGGACATATTAGAGGAGAGGATGTTGAGGATATTGATCCTCAGACCTACGAGGAGGCTATTATGAGTATAGACTCCGGGAAGTGGCAAGAAACCATAAATTTTGAGATAGATTCTATGTACTCCAATAAGGTTTGGAACCTGGTTGATGCGCCCGAAGGTATTGTACCCATTGGTTGCAAGTGGATCTTTAAGAAAAAGATCAGAGTAGATGGAAAGGTAGAGACCTATAAAGCAAGACTAGTGGCTAAGGGGTATCGTCAAAGGTAAGGTGTTGACTACGACGAAACCTTCTCACCCATAGCAATGCTAAAATCCATCAGAATTCTATTGGCTATTGCAACACACTATGATTAAGAGATCTGGCAGATGGATGTGAAAACCGCATTCCTCAATGGAAACCTCGAGGAGGAGGTGTATATGATGCAACCTGAGGGATTCATGTCCAAGAACTGCCCAGATAAGGTGTGTAGGTTGCTTAGATCCATTTATGGAATAAAGCAAACTTCCCGAAGTTGGAACATAAGATTTGATGAGGCGATCAGATCTTATGACTTCGTTAAGAACGAAGATGAGCCTTGTGTGTACAGGAAGGTAAGTGGGAGCGCTATCACCTTTTTTGGTGTTATATGTGGATGACATCCTCATCATTGGGAATGACGTAGGAATGCTATCCACGGTAAAGGCTTGGTTATCTAGACACTTCTCCATGAAGGACTTAGGGGAAGCATCCTCTTTCTTGGGGATTAGAATCTATAGAGATAGATCCAAGAGGATGCATGGCTTATCCCAATCTAGGTACATAGAAACCATTGTCAAAAAGTTTGGCATGGAAAATTCCAAGAGAAGTCTCATACCGATGAGACATGGGATATCGCTTTCTACGAGTATGTCCCCAAAGACTCCAGAAGAAAGGGCGAACATGGATATAATACCTTATGCCTCAACAATAGGGTCTATCATGTATGTTATGCTATGTACTAGGCCTGATATAGCGCATGCTCTGAGTGTCACGAGCAGGTATCAAGCGGATCCAAGCTTGGAGCACTGGAAAGCAGTAAAGTGTATCCTTAAGTACTTGAGAAGGACTAAGGATCTTTTACTATGGAGGCAATAGCCTTAAGGTTGAAGGCTACACAGACTCAAGTTTTCAGTCTGATGTCGATGATAGCAAGTCGAATTCAGGGTAAGTGTACACCTTGAATGGAGGAGTAGTGTGCTGAAAGAGTTCCAAGCAAGATACTACTACTGACCCGACCACAGAGGCGGAGTACATTGCTGCATCAGATGCAGCAAAGGAGGGAGTCTGGTTGAATATATTCATCACATATTTGGGAGTCGTTTCGGATAGCAAGAAGTCGACTTCCTTATATTGTGACAACTATGGGACGATTACTCAAATAAGGGAATTCGGGTCTCATCAGAAGTGTTCTGAGGAGGTTCCAACTTATCAGAGAGATCGTAACCCGAGGAGATGTAGCAGGGGAAAGAGTTCCATCCGAAGATAACATTGCAGATCCACTGACAAAGCCGTTGTCTCATTTTGTCTTTGAGCGTCACAGGGGTCTGATGGGGATCAGACATATAGGTGATTGACTTTAGGTCAAGTGGTAGATTGCTAGTCATAGGTGCCCAGCAAGCCAATCACGTGAGTGATGACACGTGTGACTTAATACAAAATCTTTTTGCTTATTATATTTTGGCGTATATCACTTTATAACTATTGCATAAATGCATACATATATTGTGATGTCCTTGGATTTGTGCAATGGGAATCGGATCGTGATGAGATCACGATAATGAGATCGATTCACCTTTAAACACATATCCTAAATAATCCCGGTCATAGGTTACTCGAGAGGGATATCGTGATAACCGGATAGACTGGTGTGCTGTATACCCGTCCATATGATGGATGCAACTGGTCACATAGCTGCTCGTGTAGGGACACTAGGGATACAGTACTGGTGCTCATTGGAGAATGAGTTCACTGATTGATCCGCTTATGGAATGTTGGATGGTTGATGATGTCTTATTGTCAGACAGCGATTCCGTAGTCCTAGTGGTGTATCTGGTCCTTAGACTTGAGATACCAAAGATGTCCTGTATGAGTGCTCCACTCTTTGATACCATACTTATAGGTTTGGCTGTCCCAGATCTAGTACAGCTGGTCATTGGGAGTGGTAGTCAACCTTACGAGGGTTATTGAGTGTCGATAGAGGATCATCCACTCTCGGCTTCATGAGAGGAATATCCCATGTGTTCTTGCTCAGACAAATCCCTGGCCAGGGTCATTCGGGTTGAGAGAGAAAGAGTTCTCCGGGAGAATCCGATTAGAGTGAGACTCGAGTAGAAACCGTATGGGTCTGACAACACCATGCTCCATATACGGTCTCTGGGATATTAGATGGATGAGGGATTATAGGTACACGGTAACTGAGGACAGATAGGTCCAATGGATTGGATTCCCCTATATCGTCTGGGGACTACGACGTAGTGGCCTAGTACTTCCGTAGTCGATGAGTCAAGTGAATTATTACAGAGATAATAATTCACTGAGTTAGAAGGAGTTCTGATGGGTATGACTCACGGCCAGCTCGATATTGGGCCTAGAGGGTCACACACATATGGTAGGCATTGCGATGAGTAGAGGTTCAGATATGAGATATCCGACGGAGCCCTTGTCTTATTGGATGCAGATCCAATACCCACTAGGGAAGGACCCATTAGGGTTTGACAGGGGATCTCTATAAATAGGAAGGATTCAGAGCCTCAGAGGCTAGAGCCTTTGCTTGCCTTTCCTATTCTCCTCTTCCTCTCCACCTCTTCTCCTCTTCCTCTCCACCTCAGAGCAGGCCTGGAGTTTTGAGGAGCGTCGTCGCAACCCTGCTGTGTGGATCACCGTTAGAGAGGAGGACGCTTGACCTCCTTCACCCTCTCCTAAGGATCTGCATGGAAGCAGCGATATACGATCTCCATAGGTAACACAACCTACTCTATACGCAGTTTTAAGTTTCGCGGATTTTGCGCACCAATCTTCGCACGACGACGAACATCTCTTTGGGAATCAGGGATTTTGTTTTCTTGTTCTTCCGCTGCGCATGTGATATCGCTCCCATGATTTCCCAACACGCATGCCATCCGAGATGGTGGTCGGTCAGAAGTGTCATCCCATCCCTCGAGGATTAGCAGCCATGCGGAACCGATGTGCTACCGACCCTCGTACAATAGTATAAAGCCCCTGGCCGGCATCTGACTAGAGGGGAGAGGAGGGAAGAAAAATAGAAAATAATCCACTCACTACTGACTTGCTCGTCGAAGGGGCCAAAGTCGGGGATCATCCGATGAGGGCCATTTTTGCAAGCGAATAACCACCCGTAAGACACAAGAATCTTAACTCCGGGGTCACCATCCAACGTGCAAGGATGAGCTGTCAATCGGCCGGAGCTCGACCAACGCCAATAAGCATCCCTTCCCGAGGGCACGACCACTTCGTCTTCCAGCTCACTTGACAAAAGGCTCCCGACATTGACCCATGGATCAAACCGTACTGACTCATCAACCATGGTATACTTATTCACTAACATTATTCTAGTGAAGTGTTTTTGTTATTGGGATAGGTGAATTCTTATGGATCCACCCCCTGAAGGAACCAAATATGATAAGTTTTCATCATTCGGCTCGAGCAAGAATGAAATGAATGGAAAAAATAGATCCGTATAAAATCTACTTTTCATACATATCTTCACATATCATATATAATGACTCTATATAAGAAAAGATTTTCTAAATTCTATTTTCTAGGGTCGCGACTATTTATTGCAACTAATTTAGTTCTTATAGGTAAATGCTCGATATCCAAGTCAGCTTATAAATTTGATCATAATCAAGTGTTTTTTGGATTGCCACATATTTTTTTATTGGTGTTTATCCCCCTAATATCTTAATTTTTTTACGTACAAAATATTTATTTGTTACTAATAAAGTCCAACCAATGTTCTTCCTTAGATCTCTTATTTCACTCTGATAGTGTTATAGATTTGGATCGATGAAGAGGAAATGAATATGTTTCCATACTGTAAATAAGGAAGTGGAATAAATAGAATATCGAATCATCCCACCTCACTTATTTTATTCTATAGGATCTAACGAAGCCTGTTCATGCATAACATGATTCAGATATGATCATAGAAAAAGTTCTCCTCAAATAAATCGACCTGTCCTCTACAACATAGGGTGCTTACGTGGTATTTAAAAGTGAAGATACATTGGGTTATGAATTCAAATGTTAGGGATAAAATCAATCGTTTTAGTGACAATCATAAGTCATCCTCTCTTTGAAAAATTCATTTCTAACTATTCGTATCAAATAAAGAATATAACACTTCCAAGTTGAAGAAAAGTATTCAAATAAATAACATGTCTTATTTTTTCAATAATCCATATTTATAGCAATGAAATATTATTGGATATTTCATCTGCCTTTGTTCCTCCCAAGTATGATATATGATGAATTACATCTGCCTTTGTTCAAGGCAAACATTTTAATCTGCCAAGCTTCAGGACATCATAGGTTATGCCATTAAACCATGAGTTGTAGAAAGCATCTCAACTCATGGTTTGGCTCTCTGATAAGCACACTCCTCTAGCCCAACACCATTCACAGGTAGATCATCTTCAGGGAAGGGGCAATGCGTTATACGATCTGGATATTCCGGAATCTGCGCACAGGGAGTGGGCGTCACGTGACTCGATACGCCCTCCACGTCGGTGCAGTTCCAAATCGGCTTCTTCGACTTCACCACCTCCGCCGTCACATTGTAGATGCATATTCCGGTGAAGGGCGCGCCGGGAATCCCCTCCAGCTTCGCGGCCATGGTCACGTTCTCGGCCACCACGTTGCTGTAACTGATATTCTGCACCACCGGAATGGCTTTCGGATCAAATTTGTCGTCCGGGTGCTGCCCGTAGGTGCCCGTCATCCAGAAGACCCACTTCATTGTGTGCAGATTCATTCTTCTCACGAATATGTCCTTCACGTAAGCTCCCCTTCCGATGGTCGTCTTGATCCTGACGCCGGATTCGGAGTGGATGGCCGTGATGTCTTCGGCCCGGACATCTTGGATTCCTCCCGACATCTCGCTTCCCAGGGCGATGACAGCGCTCGTGGGGGAGATGCAGGTGAGCCGTCTGATCACTATGTGTTTGCTTGACATGTTGAATGCAATCCCGTACTCATCCCAACCGCTTTTAATGGCGATGCAGTCATCGCCTGAGACTATGTAGCAGTCCTCAATGCGGACATTGGAGGATGAGTCTGCGAAGAAGAGAGAAACCACCAAAAAGAATCAATCGAAACAGCAACATAGAATCTACAACCCAAGTAAATGTAGGTACGATATCCACCTGGATCGATCCCATCAGTGTTGGGAGAGTTGACCGGTGCAAGAATTGTGATGCCTGAGACGATTACGTGGCTGCACAGTGCATTCATTCACGTTAACATCAGATTGTAACAATAGAATGGAAAGCAAAAGAAGCCTTCAAGTGTTCTGAAAGTAGATTATTAAT
This sequence comes from Musa acuminata AAA Group, assembly GCF_036884655.1. NCBI lineage: Eukaryota > Viridiplantae > Streptophyta > Magnoliopsida > Zingiberales > Musaceae > Musa > Musa acuminata. Next base: position 12,110,558 of record NC_088339.1, on the reverse strand, counting down.
ATAAACCTGCTGTACACAGGATGGACATTCCACGATGGAGAGTTAACCAATGTAATGTTGGAAATCAGCACTTGTTTGCAGTACATCAATTCAATGAGGTATCCACGAGTGTAATTGAGTTCTTTGTTACGGAACATTTTCCACCAGGTTTCACCTTGTCCATCGATAGTTCCATTATTCCCTAAAAATAACAATAAAACTTGTTAGCATCAGGACGTGGTATGTTGCAATCAAATTATATTCTGTTCCCCATCTATGATGCAAACAAGTTAGATGATGATATATATGTGTCTTCTTGTCAATCAAAGCACGCCAAAACATCATAAACTGAATTAAATATTATAGTTTTTGATTAAAAATAATTTTTTTATTAAATTTTAGGGGATCATGGAATGACAACACGACGCAGGCTTTATGAATTTAGAAGTAATGTGATAGAAGTACTGGAAATATGCAACGTATATACTACCTGTTATGACCACATCGGTTAGGTTATATCCCATGATGAGATTACTGTATCTACCCCCAGCCGCATCTCTTCCTCTACCGTAGGAGGGCAAAGGGTCAATGATCGGCCACTCGTTGATCTCCTGCATAAGCATATCACCAATTGTCTTAGTTGATGCAGATTGAACAAAAGAACATAGTATTAAAGCTTCTATTAGCTACCAATAAACAAAAAAAAAAAAAGATTATCCATGCAATTCATAAGCAATGTTGTCCAAGTTGCAGTGTGAGAAGCCATAAAATGGGATTGCAGAATAGAAATTTATGTTCTATAAGCTGCAGTTGAAATCTAACTTGTTCTCCCAAGTTTGTAGCATTAATAGAGTTTTGCTGTCTTCAGGAAACCCAATTAGCTACACAGATCTACAAGGTTTAGTAAAAAAGAAAACATTGAGAGATTGGATGACAGTACTCTTTCCTACAAAATATCAAAGAGAGAGTTTGTGTTTTGAGAGTCTAAATAGCAGTTTTGTGTTAGAAAGTCATCCGCCTAACTTTTAGACTGATGGTGGAGCCTAAAATTAATGTGAGGATAAGGTCCACACTGCATTCCATTCTTATGCTGGTTTCCTCGCATCCTTTCCTACCTTAAAGTTCTTACACGGAAAGAATGCCATTCTCAATTAAAACTTATTAATTTTGGAGTGTAATCTTCAAGATCTTGAAATTTGAAAGGAAATTTTTTATGTGAATTCTAATCCAAGATTATTGATGTTCAGATATGACATACAAGAGAAATAATAATAATAATAATAATAATAATAATAATAATAATAATAATAATAAAACAAAACAAATATTACTGTTTTCTTATTTTGAGAGATCAAAGTAGAGATACTAAATAGTCAAAAATCTACCATACAAATTGTAAATATTTCAGAAATTAATATTATCAAGACAAATTTAGATTTGTAGTGGCTTAGTTCACTTCTTTTCCCTCATCAGTCCAAAGCGGTGACTATGCAGATCGGATTAGACTTGTGAATTCTCCTTGGAGATGAGATGAAGGAAACGTTAGAATAGTATACACTCGCTATGTAACGTTCTGGTGGGGCTCACCAGTGACGAATCTATTCTTCATCGTCACCGTTCATCTGGCGAGAGCTGTCAGATGAACGGACTCGATGGGAAGGGCTACTAGCCATAATCACCACCGAGGATGATAGAGGCGATGGTAATGGCAAACAAGCCGTGAACAATTATGAACATGCACTCTACATCGAAATAGATGGAGGAGAAGGTGGGGGAAGGGGGCGAAGGAGGGAGGCGGACCTGAGTGGCGAGGATGACGGCGTCGTGGTCGAGGAAGAGGGTGAAGTGGTCGGCGAGGTTGAAGGGCCCGGTAAGCCACCGGCCGGCCGGCACCACTAGCATCGCGCCGCCGTCATACGCCACCTTACTAAGGTTGGCCATGGCCGCCGCAAAGGCCGCCATGTTGGAGGTCACCCCGTCGCCCACCCCGCCGAAGTCCGTCAGGCTGGCCACGTGGGCCCGGCATCCTCTTGCCCCCGCTGCCACATAGTGGAAGGCTTCTAGCTCCGTCGCACCACCTCCCCACTAGTGTATGGAGTATTTATAATACGGGAACGAAGTACCATTTTGATAATATTTTCAAAGCCTACATTACTAATGATGGTTCTAGAATTACCAAGCCTACATTACATGCAATAGTACCTAGAATTACTATTGAATAAAATATAAAATATCATTGGGCCATGCGGGTTCTCCATAATAATTATGCCCCATCTCTTTAGCTATTTTAGCTCTTAATATAGTATTATTTGATACGACATATTTTGGGCCCAAGACACGTCATAGCTGACGCCACACGTTAAGTCAGAAGTGTACTAAGAAGCTGTTCCACATGTCCCATCCCGAGAGCTCGGGGCGGTGCCGTCTGACATTGCTCTGCATGCCACCTAAGACGACGACCGATCAAAAGTGTCATCCCATCCCTCAAGAATCAGCAGCCACACCAAACCGACGTGCTATCGACTCTCGTACAATAGTATAAATGCTAGCCATAGGTGCCCAACAAGCCAATCACGTGAGTGATGGCACATGCAATTTGATACAGAATCTTTTTGCTTATTATATTTTAGCATATATCACTTTATAACTATTGCATAAATGCATATATATATTGTGATGTCCTTGGATTTGTACAATGGGAATCGGATCGTGATGAGATCACGATAATGAGATCGATTCACCTTTAAACACAAATCCTAAATAATCCCGGTCATAGGTTACTCGAAAGGGACATCGTAATAACCGGACAGACTGGTGTTCTGTATACCCATCCATATGATGGATGCAGCTGGTCTCATAGCTGCTCATGTAGGGACACTAGGGATACAATACAGGTGCTCATTGGAGAATGAGTTCACCGATTGATCCGCTTACGGAATGCTGGATGGTTGATGATGCCTTATTGTCAGAGAGCGATTCCATAGTCCTAGTGGTGTATCTGGTCCTCAGACTTGAGTCACCAAGGATGTCCTGTATGAGTGCTCCACAGTTTGATACCAGACTTATAGGTTTGGCTGTCCCAGATCTAGTACAGCTAGACATTGGGAGTGGTAGTCGACCTTACGAGGGTTATTGAGTGTCAATAGAGGATCATCCACTCTTGACGTCATGAGAGGAATATCCTATGTGTTCTTGCTCAAACAAATCCCTGGCCAGGGTCATTTTGGTTGAGAGAGAAAGAGTTCTCCAAGAGAATCCGATTAGAGCGAGACTCGAGTAGAAACCGTATGGGTCTGACAGCACCATGCTCGATATACAGTCTCTGAGATATTAGATGGATGATGGACTATAAGTACACAATAACTGAGGACAGACAAGTCCAATAGATTGGATTCCCCTGTATCGTTTGGGGACTACGGCGTAGTGGCCTAGTATGTCCGTAGTTGATGAGTTAAGTGAATTATTACAAAGATAATAATTCACCGAGTTAGAAGAAATTCTGATAGGTATGACTCACAGCCAGCTCGATATTGGGCCTAGAGGGTCACACACATGTGGTAGGCATTGCGATGAGTAGAGGTTCAGATATGAGATATCCGACGGAGCCCTTGTCTTATTGGATATCCAATAAACCCCTGAATTATTAGATCCCATGGACGAGATCCAATAAGAGCCCTTGAGAAATTATTGGATAGAGATCCACTAATCTAAAAGGCTTGGGTTATTGGATGCAGATCCAATTCCCACTAAGGGAGGATCCATTAGGGTTTGACAGGGGACTTCTATAAATAGGAGGGATTCAGAGTCTCATAGGCTAGAGCCTTTGCTATTCTCCTCCCCCTCTTCACCTCAAAGTAGGCCTAGAGTTTTGAGGAGCGTCTTCGTAGCCCTACTATGTGGATCACCGCTAGAGAGGAGGACGCTTGACCTCCTTCAGATCTGCAAGGAAACAGGGATATACGATCTCCCTAGGTAACACAATCTACCCTATACGCAGTTTTAAGTTTCCCGGATTTTGCGCACTGATCTTCGCACGACGACGAGCATCTCTTTGGGAATCGGGGATTTTGTTTTTCCTTGTTCTTTCGCTGCGCATGTGATGTCGCCACATCAAGATTTCCCAACAGTGGTATCAGAGCTAGGTTGTTCGTGCGAATGATTGGTTTTCAACTGCGTGTGTTGTGTTAAGGAAGAATTTTAACGCAAAAACAAGGAAGGGGAGCAACAGTTGCTGCCCTCGATTTGCGTGCATACAGCGCAGTCGAAGGTGCTAGTCATAGGTGCCTAGTAAGCCAATCACGTGAGTGATGGCACGTGTGACTTGATACAGAATCTTTTTGCTTATTATATTTTGGTGTATATCACTTTATAACTATTGCATAAATGCATATATATATTGTGATGTCCTTGGATTTGTGCAATGGGAATCGGATCGTGATGAGATCACGATAATGAGATCGATTCACCTTTAAATACATATCCTAAATAATCCCGGTCATAGGTTACTCGAGAGGGACATCGTGATAATCGGATAGACTGGTGTGCTGTATACCCGTCCATATGATGGATGCAGCTGGTCTCATAGCTGCTCGTGTAGGGACACTAGGGATACAGTACAGGTGCTTATTGGAAAATGAGTTCACTGATTGATCCGCTTACGGAATGCTGGATGGTTGATGATGCCTTATTGTCAGACAGCGATTCCGTAGTCCTAGTGGTGTATCTGGTCCTTAGACTTGAGACACCAAGGATGTCCTGTATGAGTGCTCCACTCTTTGATACCAGACTTATAGGTTTGGCTGTCCCAGATCTAGTACAGCTGGTCATTGGGGGTGGTAGTCGACCTTACGAGGGCTATTGAGTGTCGATAGAGGATCATCCACTCTCGGCATAATGAGAGGAATATCCCATGTGTTCTTGCTCAGACAAATCCCTGGCCAGGGTCATTCGGGTTGAGAGAGAAAGAGTTCTCCGAGAGAATCCGATTAGAGCGAGACTCGAGTAGAAACCATATGGGTCTGACAACACCATGCTCGATATACGGTATCTGGGATTTTAGATGGATGAGGGATTATAGGTACACGGTAACGAAGGACAGATAGGTCCAATGGATTGGAATCCCCTGTATCGTCTGGGGACTACGGCGTAGTGGCCTAGTACGTCCGTAGTTGATGAGTCAAGTGAATTATTACAGAGATAATAATTCACTGAGTTAGAAGGAGTTCTGACAGGTATGACTCACGCCCAGCTCGATATTAGGCATAGAGGGTCACACACATATGGTAGGCATTGCGACGAGTAGAGGTTCGGATATGAGATATCCGACGGAGCCCTTGTCTTATTGGATGTAGATCCAATACCCACTAGGGGAGGACCCATTAGGGTTTGACAGGGGACCTCTATAAATAGGAGGGATTCAGAGTCTCATAGGCTAGAGCCTTTGCTTGCCTCTGCTATTCTCCTCCCCCTGTTCACCTCAAAGTAGGCCTAGAGTTTTAAGGAGCGTCTTCACAGCCCTACTGTGTGGATCACCGCTAGAGAGGAGGACGCTTGACCTCCTTCAGATCTGCAAGGAAACAGGGATATACGATCTCCCTAGGTAACACAATCTACTCTATACGCAGTTTTAAGTTTCCCGGATATTGCGCACCAATCTTCGCACGACGACGAGCATCTCTTTGGGAATCGGGGATTTTGTTTTTCCTTGTTCTTTCGCTGCGCATGTGATGTCGCCACATCAAGATTTCCCAATAGTGGTATCAGAGCTAGGTTGTTCATGCGAATGATTGGTTTTGAACTGCGTGTGTTGTGTTAAGGAAGAATTTTAACGCAAAAACAAGGAAGGGGAGCAACAGTTGCTGCCCTCGATCTGCGTGCATGCAGCGCAGTCGAAGGTGCTAGTCATAGGTGCCCAGCAAGCCAATCACGTGAGTGATGGCACGTGTGACTTGATACAGAATCTTTTTGCTTATTATATTTTGGCGTATATCACTTTATAACTATTGCATAAATGCATATATATATTGTGATGTCCTTGGATTTGTGCAATGGGAATCGGATCGTGATGAGATCACGATAATGAGATCGATTCACCTTTAAATACATATCCTAAATAATCCCGGTCATAGGTTACTCGAGAGGGACATCATGATAACCGGATAGACTGGTGTGCTGTATACCCATCCATATGATGGATGCAGCTGGTCTCATAGCTGCTCGTGTAGGGACACTAGGGATACAGTACAGGTGCTTATTGGAAAATGAGTTCACTGATTGATCCGCTTACGAATGCTGGATGGTTGATGATGCCTTATTGTCAGACAGCGATTCCGTAGTCCTAGTGGTGTATCTGGTCCTTAGACTTGAGACACCAAGGATGTCCTGTATGAGTGCTCCACTCTTTGATACCAGACTTATAGGTTTGGCTGTCCCAGATCTAGTACAGTTGGTCATTGGGAGTGGTAGTCGACCTTACGAGGGCTATTGAGTGTCGATAGAGGTTCATCCACTCTCGGCATAATGAGAGGAATATCCCATGTATTTTTGCTCAGACAAATCCCTGGCCAGGGTCATTCGGGTTGAGAGAGAAAGAGTTCTCTGGGAGAATCCGTTTAGAGCGAAACTCGAGTAGAAACCATATGGGTCTGACAACACCATGCTCGATATACGGTATCTGGGATATTAGATGGATGAGGGATTATAGGTACACGGTAACTAAGGACAGACAGGTCCAATGGATTGGATTCCCCTGTATCGTCTGGGGACTACGGCGTAGTGGCCTAGTACGTCCGTAGTCGATGAGTCAAGTGAATTATTACAGAGATAATAATTCACTGAGTTAAAAGGAGTTCTGACAGGTATGACTCACGCACAGCTCGATATTGGGCCTAGAGGGTCACACAAATTTGGTAGGCATTGCGATGAGTAGAGGTTCGGATATGAGATATCCGACGAAGCCCTTGTCTTATTGGATGTAGATCCAATACCCACTAGGGGAGGACCCATTAGGGTTTGACAGGGGACCTCTATAAATAGGAGGGATTCAGAGCCTCATAGGCTAGAGCCTTTGCTCGCCTTTCCTATTCTCCTCTTTCTCTCCACCTCAAAGCACGCCTGGAGTCTTGAGGAGCGTCGTCGCAACCCTGCTGTGTGGATCACCGCTAGAGAGGAGGACGCTTGACCTACTTCACCCTCTCCTAAGGATCTGCAAGGAAATAGGGATATACGATCTCTCTAGTAACACATTCTACTTTATACGCAGTTTTAAGTTTCGCGGATTTTGCGCACCAATCTTCATTCGACGACGAACATCTCTTTGGGAATCGGGATTTTGTTTTCTTGTTCTTCCGCTGCGCATGTGATGTCGCCCCCATGATTTCCCAACAGTGGTATCAGAGCCAGGTTGTTCGTGCGAATGATTGGTTTTAAACTGTGTGTGTTGTGTTTAGGAAGAATATTGACGTCAAAATCGTTGACGCAAAAGCGAGAAAGGACAGCAACAGTTGCTGCCATCGATCTGCGTGCGTGAAGCGCAGTCGAAGGCGGGCAGCACAGGGGCTGCGTCTGCAACAGCCGGCCGGCGGCCTGCTTGCAGCAGGCTTGCTGCCGGCGGGGCTGGCAGCCCACGGGCAGAGGCGCCGCAGGGCAGCGTCGTTTGCCGCCGCAGGGCAGCGACGCCTGCCACCGCAGGGCAGCGGCGCCTGCCGCCGCTGCTCCCGTGGGCGAAACCCCCCCAACAGGGGCGGCCGCCAGGCGGGTCAACACCGCCTGCGGAGGCAGCGGCGCCCGAAGGGGGCGCCCACCCGCAGCGGTAGCGCCGCCAGCGGGCGTGCCGCCTGCAGGCGAGGGCAGTGCCCTCGCCCCGCCGCACAGGCCGCCGCCAGCAGGGTGGCGGCGGCGGCGACAGCAGCAAAGGATAGTAGGGCATTAGGGTTTTCTGGAGAAAAGACAGTTTTACCCCTCGGAATTTGAGAAATTCCAATTTCTGTCTTTTGTCTAAATTACGAAAATACCCCTATAAATTCAGAAATTCCCTACATGTCCCTGATTTCAGAAAATATTAATTAATTAAAAGGTTTAGTTGATTATTATTTTTATTATTATCTAGTAGTCCTACATGATTATGATTATTTATACATGTGATGTATGATGTGTGGACGGATGATCATGGACCGTGTGATGTGTGTAATTGTGATTATTATTATTGAGGTCTGCGAGCCTCCATTATATTTCTCGTTTATTGTCGGGCCTGCGTGCCTATGATTAAGTTGTAATCACATTAAGAGGCGCAGCGGGAGCGTGGATGCGATAGCGGGACCCACGAGACGGACGATCGCAATGCATGAAGATGCATCAAGATGTCGACGGAACCGACGAGGACGAGATGGACAATCACAGGGCATGGAGATGCACCGTTGCACACATAGATCTTGATGTGAGTGATTAGGCCTACTGGCTCGGGCCTAATCACATTAGGTTATGGTCCATGATCATCTGGTGTGATTGCTTATACACATACTAGATATGTATATATATTTGCATGCGATGTAGATATATATTAAATATGTATATGTGTGACATGTCATATTAGGAGACCAAATCATAGAAACATCTCTCTCGATAATATTAAGTCGGTAAACGTGAGGCAATTAGATTGACCCACGTGGCCTTCCATCGTTATAAGTAGGAACCGATTCCCGGTGTAAGTTGAGTTGGTCGAGTCCCTTGAGACTCACCTATATCGCGATTCGCTATCTTGCTTACAACATAGAGATGTCACCGGTGACCTGAGGGCATGGTATACTTAGTCGAGTCCCTCGAGGGTATATCATCAAATCAAACTCATCTTGTAACGAATGTGTTGATTTAACCGAGCATCATGGTTGGTCGAGTCCCTCGAGGCCATGGTGATTCGGAGGCCGAATAGGACGGGAATCACAAGGAGTTGTGATCGGCAAGAGTTGCCTACCTTTTAGGCTTAGTGTGATTGGTCGAGTCCCTCGAGGTTACACTAAGATGCTGATTGGATCCTGATCCCCACTATAAGTCTGCAGGAGACTTCCGTTTCACGTGCTGAGGGTGTCGCATGACTCGTTAGTAAAATAGTGGGTGCATATTAAGATAGAAGTCCATATCTTGATAGTTTATTTCTTGTAAAATCTGCATGTTATTCATTTCTACTGCATCTTTATTTTCAGAAAATGTCGCTTTCAAATCCCTTACGTGACATACTTGATGTCAACCGCCTCACTGGTCCAAATTATACGGATTGGCTCCGTAACTTGAGAATTGTTCTCAGAGAAAATCATGTACGTCCTTGATACAGTGATGCCTACGCCCGAAGAAGGGGCAAGCGAGGATGAGATCGCTCGCTACGTGAAGTACATTGATGACTCCACTCTTGCTCAGTGCTATATGTTGGGCTCTATGACTCCTGAGTTACAGAGACAACATGAAAAGATGGATGCCAGATCCATTCTCCTACATGTCCGCAAATTGTTTGAGGAATAGGGAAGGACTCAACGATATGAGATATCCAAGAGCCTTTTCCGCGCTAGGATGACTGAGGGGACACCGGTTCAGAACCATGTTCTAATGATGATTGAGTGGATAGAGAAACTCACAAGTCTAGGAATGGTCCTAGAGGATAACTTTTGTGTGGACATTGTGCTTCAGTCCCTACCAGATTCCTTTTCATAGTTCATAATGAATTTTAATATGAACAAGCTTGAGATGACTCTCCCAGAGCTCCTCAATATGTTGAGGGAGGTAGAGAGTACTATTAAGAAAGAGAAGCCAGTTCTCTACACTGGTGAGACTAGAAAGAAAAGGAAAGCAGAAAGGTCCCTTAAAAAGGGAAAGGGCAAGGGCAGACTAGGTAAAGCAAAGGTTGCTAAGAAAGACCCAATAAAGGACAAAGGCCAATGCTTCCACTGTGGTAAAGATGGGCGCTGGAAGAGGAACTGCAAAGAGTACCTTGCAGAAAGGGCGAAACAAAAGCTTGATGAAGCTTCAGGTACATTCATGATCAATCTCCATTTGTCAGACTCTTATGATAACCCATGGGTATTGGATACCGGTAGTGCTTATCATATATGCAATTCGTTGCAGGTTCTGGCAAGGCCTAGGAGACTAGAGAGAGGTGAGATGGACCTCAAGATGGGTAATGGAGCAAAAGTTGCTGTAGTAGCTGTTGGCGAGGTCGCCCTACATCTGCCTAGTAGAGTTTTTATTGCATTAGATGCATGTTATTTTGTTCCTTCTATTATCAAAAACATTATCTCTATTTCATGTTTAACAGTTAGTGGATATAAATTTGTTTTTGAGAACAATGATTATTCGATATTATTAGATGATAAGATCATCACGAAAGGAACATTGCATAATGGTTTGTTTATGTTAGACACTACTCCACATATCATGAATGTAAATGTGTCTAAGAGGAAACGAGATGAGGTGAACAGTGCATACCTGTGGCATTGTAGGCTAGGTCACATCCATGAAAGAAGAATTCAAAAGTTACTAAATGATGGATATCTAGATCCATTCGACTACATGTCATATGCAACTTGTGAACCTTGTCGTGGAAAATTGACCAACTCTCCATTTAGTGGAACTGGAGAGAGAGCCACTGAGTTGTTGGAACTCATACATAGTGATGTATGTGGACCCATGTCAACTCATGCCATTGGAGGTTACTCCTACTTCATTACATTTACTGATGATTTCTCAAGGTAAGGATATGTGTACTTAATGAAGTACAAGTCCGAGGCCTTTGAGAAATTCAGAGAGTATAAGAATGAGGTGGAGAACCAGACTGGAAAGAGTATCAAAACTCTTCGATCAGATCGAGGAGGTACTTAAGTACAGAGTTTACTCAGTTCCTCAAGGACCATGGGATATTATCCCAATGGACACCTCCTTATACACCTCAGCTCAATGGTGTCTCTGAAAGGAGAAATCGTACGTTATTAGATATGGTACGGTCCATGATGAGTTTCGCTAACCTACCCATCTTATTCTAGGGATATGCCCTAGAGACCGCAGCTTACCTTCTGAACAAAGTTCCAACTAAGTCGGTAGTGTCTACACCATATGAGATATGGAAAGGGAAGAAGCCTGATCTTAAGGTTGTTAAGATTTGGGGCTGCCCTGCCCACATTAAAAGACACAACCCCGATAAGTTAGAATCATGGACAGAGCGATGTAAATTTGTGGGACACCCAAAGGAAACTTGTGGGTATTATTTTTATCATCTCGAGGACTAAAAGGTCTTTGTAGCTAAGAGAGTAGTGTTCCTTGAGAAGGAACACATTCTTGGCGGAGATAGTGGGAGAATGATAGAGTTGAGCGAGATTGGAGAACCAAGCTCAAGCACCACTCTATAGCCCGAGTCTATTCAGGTACCTAATACACAAGTTTCAACTTTACGCAGGTCTGATAGAGTATCCAATCCTCCTGAGAGATATGTGGGACATATTAGAGGAGAGGATGTAGAGGATATTGATCCTCAGACCTATGAGGAGGCTATTATGAGTATAGACTCCGGGAAGTGGCGAGAAGCCATGAATTCTGAGATGGATTCTATGTACTCCAATAAGGTTTGGAACCTAGTTGATACGCCCGAAGGTATTGTACCCATCGGTTGCAAGTGGATCTTTAAGAAAAAGATCGGAGTAGATGGAAAGGTAGAGACTTATAAAGCAAGGCTAGTGGCTAAGGGGTATTGTCAAAGGCAAGGTGTTGATTACGACGAAACCTTCTCACCCGTAGCAATGCTAAAATCCATCAGAATTCTATTGGCTATTGCAGCACACTATGATTATGAGATCTGGCAGATGGATGTGAAAACCGCATTCCTCAATGGGAACCTCGAGGAGGAGGTGTATATGATGCAACCTGAGGGATTCATGTCCAAGAACTGCCCAGATAAGGTGTGTAGGTTGCTTAGATCCATTTATGGACTAAAGAAAGCTTTCCGAAGTTGGAACATAAGATTTGATGAGGCAATCAGATCTTATGACTTCGTTAAGAACGAAGATGATCCTTGTGTGTACAGGAAGGTAAGTGGGAGCGCTATCACCTTTTTGGTGTTATATGTGGATGACATCCTCATCATTGGGAATGATGTAGGAATGCTATCCACATTAAAGGCTTGGTTATCTAGACACTTCTCCATGAAGGACTTAGGGGAAGCATCATATATCTTGGGGATTAGAATCTATAGAGATAGATTCAAAAGGATGCTTGGCTTGTCCCAGTCCAGGTACATAGAAACCATTGTCAAAAGGTTTGACATGGAAAATTCCAAGAGAGGTCTCATACCGATGAGACATGGGATATCGCTTTCTACGAGTATGTCCCCAAAGACTCCAGAAGAAAGGGCAAACATGAATATGATACTTTATGCCTCAGCAATAGGGTCTATCATGTATGCCATGCTATGTACTAGGCCTGATATAGCGTATGCTCTGAGTGTCACGAGCAGGTATCAGGCGGATCCAGGCTTGGAGCACTGGAAAGCAGTAAAGTGTATCCTTAAGTACTTGAGAAGGACTAAGGATCTTTTACTAATATATGGAGGTAATAGCCTTAAGGTTGAAGGCTACACTGACTCTAGTTTTCAGTCTGATGTCGATGATAGCAAGTCGAATTCAGGGTATGTGTACACCTTGAATGGAGGAGCAGTGTGCTGGAAGAGTTCTAAGCAAGATACCACTGCTGACTCGACCACAGAGGCGGAGTATATTGCTGCATTAGATGTAGCAAAGGAGGGAGTCTGGTTGAAGATGTTCATCACAGATTTGGGAGTCGTTCCGGATAGCGAGAAGTCGACTTCCTTATATTACGACAACTATGGGACGATTACTCAAATAAGGGAACCCCGATCTCATCAGAAGTGTTCTGAGGAGGTTCCAACTTATCAGAGAGATCGTAACCCGAGGAGATGTAGCAGTGGAAAGAGTTCAATCCGAAGATAACATTGCAGATCCACTGACAAAGCCGTTGTCTCATTTTGTCTTTTAGCATCACAGGGGTCTGATGGGGATCAGACACATAGGTGATTGGCTTTAGGTCAAGTGGGAGATTGCTAGTCATAGGTGCCCAGCAAGCCAATCACGTGAGTGATGGCACGTGTGACTTGATACAGAATCTTTTTGCTTATTATATTTTGGCGTATATCACTTTATAACTATTGCATAAATGCATATATATATTTTGATGTCCTTGGATTTGTGCAATGGGAATCGGATCGTGATGAGATCACGATAATGAGATCGATTCACCTTTCAATACATATCCTAAATAATCCCGGTCATAGGTTACTCGAGAGGGACATCGTGATAATCGGATAGACTGGTGTGCTGTATACCCGTCCATATGATGGATGCAGCTGGTCTCATAGCTGCTCGTGTAGGGACACTAGGGATACAGTACAGGTGCTTATTGGAGAATGAGTTCACTGATTGATCCGCTTATGGAATGCTGGATGGTTGATGATGCCTTATTGTCAGACAGCGATTCCGTAGTCCTAGTGGTGTATCTGGTCCTTAGACTTGAGACACCAAGGATGTCCTGTATGAGTGCTCCACTCTTTGATATCAGACTTATAGGTTTGGCTGTCCCAGATCTAGTACAGCTGGTCATTGGGAGTGGTAGTCGACCTTACGAGGGCTATTGAGTGTCGATAGAGGATCATCCACTCTCGGCATCATGAGAGGAATATCCCATGTGTTCTTGCTCAGACAAATCCCAAGCCAGGGTCACTCGGGTTGAGAGAGAAAGAGTTCTCCGGGAGAATCCGATTAGAGCGAGACTCGAGTAGAAACCGTATGGGTCTGACAACACCATGCTCGATATACGATATCTTGGATATTAAATGGATGAGTGATTATAGGTACACGGTAACTGAGGATAGACAGGTCCAATGGATTGGATTCCCCTGTATCGTCTGGGGACTACGGCGTAGTGGCCTAGTACGTCCGTAGTCGATGAGTCAAGTGAATTATTACAGAGATAATAATTCACTGAGTTAGAAGGAGTTCTGACAGGTATGACTCACGGCCAGCTCGATATTGAGCCTAGAGGGTCACACACATATGGTAGGCATTGCGATGAGTAGAGGTTCGGATATGAGATATCCGACGGAGCCCTTGTCTTATTGGATGTAGATCCAATACCCACTAGGGGAGGACCCATTAGGGTTTGACAGGGGACCTCTATAAATAGGAGGGATTCAGAGCCTCATAGGCTAGAGCCTTTGCTTGCCTTTCCTATTCTCCTCTTCCTCTCCACCTCAGAGCACGCTTGGAGTCTTGAGCAGCGTCGTCGTAACCCTGCTGTGTGGATCACCGCTAGAGAGGAGGACGCTTGACCTCCTTCACCCTCTCCTAAGGATCTGCAAGGAAACAGGGATATACGATCTCCCTAGGTAACACAATCTACTTTATACGCAGTTTTAAGTTTCGCGGATTTTGCGCACCAATCTTCGTACGACGACGAACATCTCTTTGGGAATCTGGATTTTGTTTTCTTGTTCTTTCGCTGCTCATGTGATGTCGCCCCCATGATTTCCCAACAGAAGGCAGGTAGCACAGGGGCTGCCCCTACAGTAGCCGACCTGCGGCCTGCTTGCAGCCGGTGGGGCTGGCAGCTTGCGGGTGCCCCACCCGCGGTCATTGCCGCACGTCACCGGTAGGCAGGGCTATGGGCAAGGCGGCCACCTGCATTCGGGCACTGTGCCCGCGCGCAAGGGCGACGCCTGCGAGTGCTGGACCCGCTGGCAGAGGCACCGCGGGGCGAGGCGCCTACGGCCGCAGCGCCCGCGGGCTGAGGCGCCACAGGGCAACGGAGCTTGCGACCGCTACTCCTACGGGCACAGCGCTCGCGGGGGCAGTGCCACCCGTAGGGGCGCCAACCCACGGAGGCGCCCACCTACAGGGGCGGCGCCCCTGCCCCGTCGTACAGCCCGCCGCCAGCAGGGTGGCGGCGGTAGCAGCAACAAAGGGGAGTAGGGCATTAGGGTTTTCTGGGCAAAAGATAGTTTGGCCCCTCGGAATTTGATAAATTCTCGTTTCTGTCTTTTGTCCAAATTATGAAAATACCCCTATGAATTCAAAAATTTCCTATATGTCCCCGATTTCATAAAATACTAATTAATTAAAAGGTTTAGTTGATTATTATTTTTTATCATTATCTAGTAGTCCTACATGATGATGATTATTTATACATGTGATGTATGATGTATGGACGGATGATCATGGACCATGTGATGTGTGTACTTGTGATTATTATTATTGAGGTCTATGAGCCTCCATTATATTTCTCGTTTATTGTCGGGCCTGCGTGCCTATGATTAAGTTATAATCACATGAGGAGGCGCAGCGGGAGCATGGATGCGATAGCGGGACCCACGAGACGGACAATCGCTATGCATGAAGATGCATCAAGATGTCGACGGAACCAACGAGGACGAGGTGGACGATCACAGGGCATGGAGATGCACCGTTGCACCCATAGATCTTGATGTGAGTGATTAGGCCTACTAGCTCGGGCCTAATCACATTAGGTTGTGGTCCATGATCATCTGGTGTGATTGCTTATACACATTCTAGATATGTATATACATTTGCATTCGATATAGATACATATTAAATATGCATATGTGTGACATGTCATATTAGGAGACCAAATCATAGAAACATCTCTCTCGATAATATTAAGTCGGTAAACGTGAGGCAATTAGATTGACCCACGTGGCCTTCCATCGTTATAAGTAGGAACCGATTCCCGGTGTAGGTTGAGTTGGTCGAGTCCCTCGAGACTCACCTATATCGTAATTCACTATCTTTCTTACGACATAGAGATGTCACCGGTGACCTGAGGACATGGTATGCTTGGTCGAGTCCCTCGAGGGTATATCATCAAATCAGACTCATCTTGTAACGAAGGTGTTGACTTAACCGAGCATCATGGTTGGTCGAGTCCCTCGAGGCCATGGTGATTCGAAGGCCGAACAGGACGGGAATCACAAGGAGTTGTGATCGGCAAGAGTTGCCTACCTTTTAGGCTTAGTGTGATTGGTTGAGTCCCTCGAGGTTACACTAAGACGCTGATTGGATCCTGATCCCCACTAGAAGTATGTCGGAGACTTCCGTTTCACGTGTTGAGGGTGTCGCATGACTCGTTAGTAAAATAGTGGGAGCATATTAAGATAGAAGTCCATATCTTGATAGTTTACTTCATGCAAAATCTGCATATTATTCATTTCTACTACATCTTTATTTTTAGAAAGTGCCGCTTTCAAATCCCTTACATGGCATACTTGATGTCAACAGCCTCACTGGTCCAAATTATACGGATTGGCTCCGTAACTTGAGAATTTTTCTCACAACGGAGAAAATCTTGTACGTCCTTGATACAGTGATGCCTACGCCCGAAGAAGGGGCAAGTGAGGATGAGATCGCTCGCTACGTGAAGTACATTGATGACTCCACTCTTGCTCAGTGCTATATGTTGGGCTCTATGACTCCTGAGTTACAGAGACAACATGAAAAGATGGATGCCAGATCCATTCTCCTATATGTCCGCAAATTGTTTAAGGAACAGGGAAGGACTCAGCGATATGAGATATCCAAGAGCCTCTTCCGCGCTAGGATGACTGAGGGGTCACCGGTTCAGAACCATGTCCTAAAGATGATTGAGTGGATAGAGAAACTCACAGGTCTAGAAATGGTCCTAGAGGATAACTTGTGTGTGGACATTGTGCTTTAGTCCCTACCAGATTCCTTTTCACAGTTCATAATGAATTTTAATATGAATAAGCTTGAGGTGACTCTCCTAGAGCTCCTCAATATGTTGAGGGAGGCAGAGAGTACTATTAAGAAAGAGAAGCCAGTTCTCTACACTAGTGAGACCAGAAAGAAAACAAAAGCAGAAAGGTCCCTTAAGAAGGGAAAGGGCAAGGGCAAACCAGGTAAAGCAAAGGTTGCTAAGAAAGACCGAGCAAAGGACAAAGGCTAGTGCTTCCACTATGGTAAAGATGGGCACTGGAAGAGGAACTGCAAAAAGTACCTTGTAGAAAGGGCGAAATAGAAGCTTGGAGAAGCTTCAGGTACATTCATGATCAATCTCCAATTGTCAGATTTTTGTGATAGTGCATTGGTATTGGATACCAGTATTGCTTATCACATCTATAATTTATTATAAATTCTAGCAAAGCCAAGGGGAGATTGGTGAGAGGAATATTGCATAAAGGTTTGTTTATGTTAGACACTACTCCACATATCATGAATGTAAGTGTGTCTAAGAGGAAACGAGATGAGGTGAACAGTGCATACCTATGGCATTGTAGGTTAGGTCACATCCATGAGAGAATGATTCAAAAGTTGCTAAATGATAGATATCTAGATCCATTTGACTATGTATCATATGTAACTTGCGAGCCCTGCCTTCGTGGAAAACTCTCCATTTAGTAGAACTAGAGAGAGAGCCACTGAGCTGTTGGAACTCATACATAGTGATGTATGTGGACCCATGTCAACTCATGCCATTGGTGGTTACTCCTACTTCATTACCTTTATTGATGATTTCTCAAGGTATGGATATGTGTACTTAATGAAGTACAAGTCCGAGGCTTTTGAGAAATTCAAAGAGTATAAGAATGAGGTGGAGAACCAGACTGGAAAGAGTATCAAAACTCTTCGATCAGATCGAGGAGATGAGTACTTAAGTACAGAGTTTACTCAGTTCCTCAAGGACCATGGGATATTATCCCAATGGACACCTCCTTATACACCTCAGCTCAATGGTGTCTCTGGAAGGAGAAATCGTACGCTGTTGGATATGGTATGGTCCATGACGAGTTTCGCTGACCTACCCATCTCATTCTGGGGATATGCCCTAGAAATCGTAGCTTGCCTTCTGAACAGAGTTCCAACTAAGTCAGTAGTATCTACACCATATGAGATATGAAAAGGAAAGAAGCCTGATCTTAAGGTTGTTAAGATTTTGGGTTGCCCTGCCCACGTTAAAAGACACAACCCCGATAAGTTAGAATCAAGGACAGAGCGATGCAAATTTGTGGGATACCCCAAAGAAACTTGTGGGTATTATTTTTATCATCTCGAGGACCAAAAGATCTTTGTAGCTAAGAGAGCAGTGTTTCTTGAGAAGGAACATATTCTTGGCGGAGATAGTGGGAGAATGATAGAGTTGAGTGGGGTTGGAGAACCAAGCTCAAGCACCACTCTACAGCCCGAGTCTGTTTAGGTACCTAATACACAAGTTTTAACTTTACATAGGTTTGATAGAGTATCCCATCCTCCTGAGAGATATGTGGGACATATTAGAGGAGAGGATGTTGAGGATATTGATCCTCAGACCTACGAGGAGCCTATTATGAGTATAGACTCCGGGAAGTGGCAAGAAGCCATTAATTCTGAGATGGATTCTATATACTCCAACAAGGTTTGGAACCTAGTTGAAGCGCTCGAAGGTATTGTACCCATCAGTAGCAAGTGGATCTTTAAGAAAAAGATCGGAGTAGATGGAAAGATAGAGACCTATAAAGCAAGGCTAGTGGCTAAGGGGTATCGTCAAAGGCAAGGTGTTGACTACGACGAAACCTTCTCACCCATAGCAATGCTAAATTCCATCAGAATTCTATTGGCTATTGTAGCACACTATGATTATGAGATTTGGCAGATGGATGTGAAAACCGCATTCCTCAATGAGAACCTCGAGGAGGAGGTTTATATGATGCAGCCCGAGGGATTCGTATCCAATAACTGCCCAGATAAGGTATGTAGGTTGCTTAGATCCATTTATGGACTAAAGCAAGCTTCCCGAAGTTGGAACATAAGATTTGATGAGGCAATCGGATCTTATGACTTCGTTAAGAATGAAGATGAGCCTTGTGTGTACAGGAAGGTAAGTGGGAGCGCTATCACCTTTTTGGTGTTATATGTGAATGACATCCTGATCATTGGGAATGACGTAGGAATGCAATCCATAGTAAAGACTTGGTTATCTAGACACTTCTCCATAATGGACTTAGGGGAAGCATCCTATATCTTGGGGATTAGAATATATAAAGATAGATCCAAGAGGATGCTTGGCTTGTCCCAGTCCAAATACATAGAAACCATTGTCAAAATAGTTTGGCATGAAAAATTCCAAGAGAGGTCTCATACCGATGAGACATAGGATATCGCTTTCTACGAGTATGTCCCCAAAGACTCCAGAAGAAAAGACGAACATGAGTATGATACCTTATGCTTTAGCAATAGGGTCTATCATGTATGCCATGCTATGTACTAGGCCTGATATAGTGCATGCTCTGAGTGTCACGAGCAGGTATCAGGCGGATCCAGACTTGGAGCACTAGAAAGCAGTAAAGTGTATCCTTAAGTACTTGAGAAGGACTAATGATCTTTTACATGTATATGGAGGTAATAGCCTTAAGGCTGAAGGCTACACGGACTCAAGTTTTCAGTCTGATGTCGATGATAGTAAGTCGAATTCAGGGTATGTGTACACCTTGAATGGAGGAGCAGTGTGCTGGAAGAGTTCCAAGCAAGATACTACTGCTGACTAGACCACAAGGGCGGAGTACATTGCTGCATCAGATGCAGCAAAGGAGGGAGTCTGGTTAAAGAAGTTCATCACAGATTTGGAAGTTATGCTGGATAGAGAGAAGTCGACTTTCTTATATTGCGACAACTATGGGGCGATTACTAAAAATTAGGGAACCCGACCGGCTGCAGCAGACGCAGCCCCTGTGCTGCCCGCCTTCGGCTGCGTTGCACTCACACAAATCGAGGGAAGCAACTGTTGCTGCCCTTCCTAGTTTTTGCGTCAACGATTTTGACGTCAAAATTCTTCCTAAACACAACACACGCAGTTCAAAAACAATCATTCGCATGAACAACCTGGCTCTGATACCACTGTTGGGAAATCTTGGGGGCGACATCACATGCGCAGCGGAAGAACAAGAAAACAAAATCCCCGATTCCCAAAAAGATGTTCGTCGTCGTGAGAAGATTGGTGCGCAAAATCCGCGAAACTTAAAACTGCGTATAGAATAGATTGTGTTACCTAGGGAGATCGTATATCCCTGTTTTCTTGCAG
Organism: Musa acuminata AAA Group; assembly: GCF_036884655.1. Taxonomy (NCBI): domain Eukaryota; kingdom Viridiplantae; phylum Streptophyta; class Magnoliopsida; order Zingiberales; family Musaceae; genus Musa; species Musa acuminata. The sequence continues at coordinate 12,090,449 of NC_088339.1, read as the reverse complement.
ATCCTTAGGAGAGAGTGAAGGAGGTCAAGCATCCTCCTCTCTAGCGGTGATCCACATAGCAGGGTTGCGACGACGCTCCTCAAAACACCAGGCCTGCTCTAAGGTGGAGAGGGAGAGGAGAATAGGAAAGGTAAGCAAAGGCTCTAGCCCATGAGGCTCTGAATCCCTCCTATTTATAGAGGTCCCCTGTCAAACCCTAATGGGTCCTCCCGTAGTGGGTATTGGATCTACATCCAATAAGACAAGGGCTCCGTCGGATATCTCATATCCGAACCTCTACTCATCGCAATGCCTACCATATGTGTGTGACCCTCTAGGCCCAATATCGAGCTAGCCGTGAGTCATACCTATCAGAACTCCTTCTAACTCAGTGAATTATTATCTCTGTAATAATTCACTCGACTCATCGACTACGGACGTACTAGGCCACTACGCCGTAGTCCCCAGACGATACAGGGGAATCCAATCCATTGGACCTGTCTATCCTTAGTTACCTTGTACCTATAGTCCCTCATCCATATAATATCCTAGAGATCGTATATCGAGCATGGTGCTGTCAGACCCATACGGTTTCTACTCGAGTCTCGCTCTAATCGGATTCTCCCGGAGAACTCTTTCTCTCTCAACCTGAATGACCCTGGCCAGGGATTTGTCTGAGCAAGAACACATGGGATATTCCTCTCATGACGCCGAGAGTGGATGATCCTCTATCGACACTCAATAGCCCTCGTAAGGTTGACTACCACTCCCAATTACCAGTTGTACTAGATCTGGGACAGCCAAACCTATAAGTCTGGTATCAAAGAGTGGAGCACTCATACAGGACACCCTTGGTGTCTCAAGTCTAAGGACCAGATATACCACTAGGACTACGGAATCGCTGTCTGACAATAAGGCATCATCAACCATCCAGCATTCCGTAAGCAGATCAATCAGTGAACTCATTCTCCAATGAGCACTTGTACTGTATCCCTAGTGTCCCTACACGAGCAGCTATGAGACCAGCTGCATCCATCATATGGACGGGTATATAGCACACTAGTCTGTCCGGTTATCACGATGTCTCTCTCGAGTAACCTATGACCGGGATTATTTAAGATATGTGTTGAAAGGTGAATCGATCTCATTATCTTGATCTCATCACGATCTGATTCCCATTGCACAAATCCAAGGACATCACAATATATGTATGCATTTATGCAATAGTTATAAAGTGATATACGCCAAAATATAATAAGCAAAAAGATTCTGTATCAAGTCACATGTGCCATCACTCACGTGATTGGCTTGCTAGGCACCTATGACTAGCAATCTCCCACTTGACCTAAAGCCAATCAACTATGTGTCTGATCCCCATCAGACCCTTGTGACGCTCAAAGACAAAATGAGACAACGGCTTTGTCAGTGGATCTGCAATGTTATCTTCGGATGGAACTCTTTCCACTACTACATCTCCTTGGGCTACGATCTCTCTGATAAGCTGGAACCTCCTCAGAACACTTCTGATGAGACCCGGGTTCCCTTATTTGAGTAATCGCCCCATAGTTGTCGCAATATAAGGAAGTCGACTTCTCGCTATCCGGAATGACTCCCAAATCTGTAATGAACATCTTCAACCAGACTCCCTCCTTTGCTGCATCTGATGCAGCAATGTACTCCGCCTCTGTGATCGAGTCAGCAGTGGTATCTTGCTTGGAACTCTTCCAGCACACTGCTCCTCCATTCAAGGTGTACACATACCCTGAATTCGACTTGCTATCATCGACATCAGACTGAAAACTAGAGTCAGTGTAGCCTTCAACCTTAAGGCTATTACCTCCATATACTAGTAAAAGATCCTTAGTCCTTCTCAAATACTTAATGATACACTTTATTGCTTTCCAGTGCTCCAAGCCTAGATCCACCTGATACCTGCTCATGACACTCAAAGCATGCGCTATATCAGGCCTAGTACATAGCATGGCATACATGATAGACCCTATTACTGAGGCATAAGGTATCATATCCATGTTCACCCTTTCTTCTGGAGTCTTTGAGGATATACTCGTAGAAAGCGATATCCCATGTCTCATCGGTATAAGACCTCTCTTGGAATTTTCCATGCCAAACCATTTGACAATAGTTTCTATGTGCTTGGACTGGGACAAGCCAAGAATCCTATTAGATCTATCTTATAGATTCTAACCCCCAAGATATAGGATGCTTCCCCTAAGTCTTTCATGGAGAAATGTCTAGATAACCAAGCCTTTACTGTGGATAGCATTCCTATGTCATTCCCAATGATCAGGATGTCATCCATATATAACACCAAAAAGGTGATAGCGCTCCCACTTACCTTTCTGTACACACAAGGCTCATCTTCTTTCTTAACGAAGTTATAAGATCTGATTGCCTCATCAAATCTTATGTTCCAACTTCGGGAAGCTTGCTTTAGTCCATAAATAGATCTAAGCAACCTACACACCTTATCTGGGCAGTTCTTGGACACGAATCCCTCAGGTTGCATCATATACACCTCCTCCTCGAGGTTCCCATTGAGGAATGCGGTTTTCACATCCATCTGCCAGATCTCATAATCATAGTGTGCTGCAATAGCCAATAGAATTCTGATGGATTTTAGCATTGCTACGGGTGAGAAGGTTTCGTCGTAGTCAACACCTTGCCTTTGATGATACCCCTTAGCCACTAGCCTTGCTTTATAGGTCTCTACCTTTCCATCTACTCCGATATTTTTTCTTAAAGATCCACTTGCAACCGATGGGTATAATACCTTCGGGCGCATCAACTAGGTTCCAAACCTTATTAGAGTACATAGAATCCATCTCAGAATTCATGGCTTCTTGCCACTTCCCGGAGTCTATACTCATAATAGCTTCCTCGTAGGTCTGAGGATCAATATCCTTAACATCCTCTCCTCTAATATGTCCCACATATCTCTCAGGAGGATGGGATACTCTATTAGACCTACGTAAAGTTGAAACTTGTGTATTAGGTACCTAAACAGACTCGGGATGTAGAGTGGTGCTTGAGCTTGGTTCTCCAACCTCGCTCAACTCTATCATTCTCCCACTGTCTCCGCCAAGAATGTGTTCCTTCTCAAGGAATACTGCTCTCTTAGCTACAAAGACCTGTTGGTCCTCGAGATGATAGAAATAATACCTATAAGTTTCCTTCGGGTATCCCACAAATTTGCATCGCTCTGTCCTTGATTCTAACTTATCGGGGTTGTGTCTTTTAACATGGGCAGGGCAGCCCCAAATCTTAACAATCTTAAGATCAGGCTTCTTCCCTTTCCATATCTCATATGGTGTAGACACTACCGACTTAGTTGGAACTCTGTTCAGAAGGTAAGTTGCGGTTTCTAGGGCATATCCCCAGAATGAGATGGGTAGGTCAGCGAAACTCATCATGGACCGTACCATATCTAATAATATACGATTTCTCCTTTCAGAGACACTATTGAGCTGAGGTGTATAAGGAGGTGTCCATTGGGATAATATCCCATGGTCCTTGAGGAACTGAGTAAACTCTGTACTTAAGTACTCACCTCCTCAATCTGATCGAAGAGTTTTGATACTCTTTCCAGTCTGGTTCTCCACCTCATTCTTATACTCTCTGAATTTCTCAAAAGCCTCGGACTTGTACTTCATTAAGTACACATATCCATACCTTGAGAAATCATCAGTAAATGTAATGAAGTAGGAGTAACCTCCAATGGCATGAGTTGACATGGGTCCACATACATCACTATGTATGAGTTCCAACAACTCAGTGGCTCTCTCTCCAGTTCCACTAAATAGAGAGTTGGTCGGTTTTCCACGAATGCAAGGCTCACAAGTTGCATATGACACATAGTCGAATGGATCTAGATATCCATCATTTAGTAACTTTTGAATCTTTCTTTCATGGATGTGACCTAGCCTACAATGCCACAGGTATGTACTGTTCAACTCATCTCGTTTCCTTTTGGACACATTTACATTCATGATATGTGGAGTAGTGTCTAACATAAATAAACCATTATGCAATGTTCCTTTCGTGATGATCTTATCATCTAATAATATCGAACAACCATTGTTCTCAAAAACAAATTTATATCCACTAACTGTTAAACATGAAATAGAGATAATGTTTTTGATAATAGAAGGAATAAAATAACATGCATCTAATGCAATAAAAGCTCCACTAGGCAGATGTAGGGCGACCTCGCCAATAGCTACCCATCTTGAGGTCCATCTCGCCTCTCTCTAGTCTCCTAGGCCTTGCCAGAACCTGCAACGAATTGCATATATGATAAGCACTACCGGTATCCAATACCCATGTGTTATCATAAGAGTCTAACAAATGGAGACCGATCATGAATGTACCTGAAGCTTCATCAAGCTTTTGTTTCGCCCTTTCTGCAAGGTACTCTTTGTAGTTTCTCTTCCAGTGCCCATCTTTACCATAGTGGAAGCACTGGCCTTTGTCCTTTGCTGAGTCTTTCTTAGCAACCTTTGCTTTACCTGGTTTGCCCTTGCCCTTTCCCTTCTTAAGGGACCTTTCTGCTTTCCTTTTCTTTTTGGTCTCACCAGTGTAGAGAACTGGCTTCTATTTCTTAATAGTACTCTCTGCCTCCCTCAACATATTGAGGAGCTTTGGGAGAGTCACCTCAAGCTTGTTCATATTAAAATTCATTATGAACTGTGAAAAGGAATCTGGTAGGGACTGAAGCACAATGTCCACACACAAGTTATCCTCTAGGACCATTCCTAGACCTGTGAGTTTCTCTATCCACTCAATCATCTTTAGGACATGGTTCTGAACCAGTGTCCCCTCAGTCATCCTACCGCGGAAGAGGCTCTTGGATATCTCATATCGCTGAGTCCTTCCCTGTTCCTCAAACAATTTGTGGACATGTAGGAGAATGGATCTGGCATCCATCTTTTCATGTTGTCTCTGTAACTCAGGAGTCATAGAGCCCAACATATAGCACTGAGCAAGAGTGGAGTCATCAATGTACTTCACGTAACGAGCGATCTCATCCTCGTTTGCCCCTTCTTCGGGCGTAGGCATCACTGTATCAAGGACATACACGATTTTCTCCACCGTGAGAACAATTCTCAAGTTACGGAGCCAATCCGTATAATTTGGACCAGTGAGGCGGTTGACATCAAGTATGCCATGTAAGGGATTTGAAAGCGACATTTTCTGAAAATAAAGATGCAGCTGAAATGAATAACATGCAGATTTTGCAAGAAAAAAACTATCAAGATATGGACTTCTAGCTTAATATGCTCCCATTATTTTACTAACGAGTCACGCGACACCCTCAACATGTGAAATGGAAGTCTCCGGCAGACTTCTAGTGGGGATCAGGATCCAATCAGCGTCTTAGTGTAACCTAGAGGGACTCGACCAATCACATTAAGCCTAAAAGGTAGGCAACTCTTGCTGATCACAACTCCTTGTGATTCCCATCCTGTTCGGCCTCCGAATCACCATGGCCTTGAGGGACTCGACCAACCATGATGCTCGGTTAAGTCAACACCTTCGTTATAAGATGAGTCTGATTTGATGATATACCCTCGAGGGACTCGACCAAGCATACCATGCCCTCAGGTCACCGGTGACATCTCTATGTCGTAAGCAAGATAGCGAATCGCGATATAGGTGAGTCTCGAGGGACTCGACCAACTCAACCTATACCGGGAATCGGTTCCTACTTATAACGATGGAAGGCCACTTGGGTCAATCTAATTGCCTCACGTTTACCGACTCAATATTATCGAGAGATGTTTCTATGATTGGTCTCCTAATATGACATGTCACACATATACATATTTAATATATATCTACATCGCATGCAAATATATATACATATCTAGTATGCGTATAAGCAATCACACCAGATGATCATGGACCACAACCTAATATGAATAGGCCCGAGCCAGTAGGCCTAATCACTCACATCAAGATCTATGTGTGCAACGGTGCATCTCCATGCCCTTAGTGTAACCTAGAGGGACTCGACCAACTCAACCTATACCGGGTCCATGATCATCCGTCCACACATCATACATCACATTTATAAATAATCATCATCATGTAGGACTACAAGATAATAATAAAAATAATAATCAACTAAATTTTTTAATTAATTAATATTTTTTGAAATCTGGGACATGTAGGGAATTTCTTAATTCCTAAGGGTATTTTCGTAATTTGGATAAAAGATAGAAACCAGAATTTCTCAACTTCACAAGGGCAAAACTGTCCTTTTGCCTAAAACCCTAATTCCCTCTTACTGTTGCCGTCGCCGCCACCCTACTGGCGGCGACCTATGCGGCGGGGCGAGGGTGCTGCCCTCGCTTGCAAGCGGCACGCCCACTGGCGGCGCTGTCGCTGCAGGTGGGCGCCCCCTCGCGGGCAGTTCTGCCGGTGGCCGCCCCTGTGGGGGGGGAGTTTCGCCCGCGGGAGCAGCGGCGGCAGGCGCCTCTGCCCGCGGGCTGCCAGCCCCGTCGGACGCAGCCCTTGTGCTGCCCGCCTTTGGCTGCGCTGCACGCCCGTAGATCGAGGGAAGCAATTGTTGCTGCCCTTCCTAGTTTTTGCGTCAATGATTTTGACGTCAAAATTCTTCCTAAACACAACACACGTAGTTCAAAAACAATCATTCGCACGAACAACCTAGCTCTGATACCACTGTTGGGAAATCTTGGGGGCGACATCACATGCGCAGCGGAAGAACAAGAAAACAAAATCCCCGATTCCCAAAAAGAGGTTCGTCGTCGTGAGAAGATTGGTGCGCAAAATCCGCGAAACTTAAAACTGCATATAGAGTAGATTGTGTTACATAGGGAGATCGTATATCCCAATTTCTGTAACATCCCCGATTTATAAAAAAAAAAATAGTAAATGCTTGTTTGTAAATATGAGGATTATTTAATAATTGTTTTTATTAAATAATATTATATTAAAGTTTATGGCTAAGGACCTAAGAGTAAATATTAAATGTTTGAGATGATTTATAGAATATTCAGAATTGAGTAAATAAAAATAAAATAAAATAAAATGGAGGACATGTGTCATTAACAAGGATGAGCCACTTAGCATTTATTCTAAAGTTGACACCTAAACCCCCATGCATGCTTGCCACCTCACTATTTTAGCATGAGTCAAACCTAAGTAATTTAAGGCACCATTAAAAAGAAAGTTTTCAGCCAACGTTAGTTTGAGGAGAAGAAGAAGAAGAGAAGAAGAAGAAGAAGAAGAAGAAGGAGAAGAAGAAGAGGAAACTTTGTTTGAGGTTTTGCATCAACTCCCTATATTTGGGAATCAAACTCATCTAAGGCAAGTGTTCTAACCTCTTCCTACAGAATTCCTAATCTCTCTTTTCCTTTTAATTCTTCATAATGCAAAAGATTTCAGCTTAGTACCAAACCGTTCTTTCCTTTTGATACAAAGCCATGAATCTGAAATTTTTCGGTAATCTGATTTCCATACATTGTTTTGGATCTAACTTTTATCACTAAACTCTGATTTAGGAAAATCCTATTCCATTTAAAAGTAGACTCAAATATCTTTATTTTGACACTAAGATTGAATGATTTGGAGTTTAAATGCCTACTAAGACTTCTATTTCAATTAACCCTACAGATTCTGCAAAATAGGGACTGAAATTTCTGACCTTCTGTTACTAAATTGCTCATAACTCTCTAGAGAAAATTCTGAATTATGCAAAGCTTAGTTCTTTGGAAACTAGATTCGCATAAATTTCTTTTGACACCTAGTTGGAAATTTTGAAGTATGTTTACCTTCTGAAACTTCTGTTTAAATCGATTCTATCAAGTCTGCAAAACAGGGATGATCAATTCTGACCTTCCTTTACTCTATTTGTTGTAACTTCCTGTTAAGAACTCAAAAAACTATAAATCTGAGTTCATCTGAAAATAGATTGAAACAGATTTCCAAAGCACCTATTTTTAGTAATTTGGAGCATGCTTGGTCACTCAAACAATTCAGAAAATGTACCATTCAAATTCTGTCATAATTGAAAACTTTGTTGGGTTTTGCCTATTCAATTTTCATCCTAATGGAAATATGATTTTTGTTAAATTCTTCTTCAATTGAGCTTTATATTAGTCCTTTGAAGTTCTTGTATTATTCATCCTGAAATTATTTTATATCTGAAATTTATTATGTAATGCTTTGTTTGCATTTCCTTGTTTGATAAAGGCACATGCATATCTTCATTATTCCGCATGTGCTTCTGATATGTGTCAATGTTATTGTTCATACTACCCTTTTTGTACTCTGGTGTCTTGTGGGATATTGTGAACCTTTGCCAGAAATGGTAAAGGGAGTTATGCTTAGAGCCCGCGATTGCTTTGCCGGCCCCATTGACTTCACTCAGACGTGGGTGGATGGAGCTCCCAGACGTGGGAGACTTATGCTTGGTGGTCATCTAGAAATGGATGGACCATATTATGTTATGATCCCACTTCACCTTCTATCTGTTTGATATAAAATTCAGAGCCGACCTAGCACTTGGGCAGGGTGAGAGGGCTCGAGTAGGAAAGGGCTACCCGTGGATGGAGTCGAGAACTCATCACGGCGTGGAGCCACCACTGAGTTAATCCTCACATGCACTATGCTAGAGTACGACGTTTGAGCTTCTATTTCATATTTGTTCTTTGATATGTTCTGAAATGCTTCTTATGCTTCCGAAATATTTCCATATGCCATTGATACGTTCTGAAGCATTTCATTCACCATTGATATGTTCCGAACTATTTCATATGCCATAGATATCCAAAATGCTCTTTACGTCTTTGTTATGCCTTGAAATTATCATATGTCATCGATATGCTCCTTATGCCAATGATATGCTCCAATTTCCTTTCTCCTATTGTTATGTCTAATGCCTGTTTTTTGAACGAGGTAAACTTTTGTGATTTTATATCAAATGAGATGACTTCAAATGAACACTTGTATTTCTACTTTTGTAACTTGATACTAAGCCTGCTTGAACTTCTCCTATCGCCATGGATATGTTAGACGCTTGCTGAGCTCTTTATGCTCACCCCGTTGCTATATAAATTTTTCTGGGTAGCTTGTCACGCACTGAAAAGCTAGAATTGGGTTAAAGCAGTGAAAGGCTAGAAGATTTTTTAGCTAATTTTGTTGGATGATGGTTTTTGTTGTATAGTAAACTTTACTTCTGATGTAATGTTAAGGATCTGTTGATACTTATGTGTTGTAAAAGTTTAAAGGACCGCTCATGTGTATGGAATGATAAGTTTAAGTTGTATAAGGATAAGAACTCATGGTAAATAATTATCTTTTTGTGATTGTATATACTTCTATGTTTATGGATTTGTGTTGTGGTTGATGTTTAGTTGAGTTTGCCTTTGGATTTTGTGAATCTCTAAGTGAAGTGGATTATGATTTATGTAACGTACATGTTTATGAATTATGAATATTGATTTTTGAATGATTCTTAGTATCCTCAAATTGTTAGATTGGATCCTGGATTGAATTGATGATGAATTATAATATTATTGATTTTAGACAGGGTCACACTTCCTGAATGTGATAATTCGGGGGGGCGTGACAGAGTTGGTATCAGAGCATGATTTGAGGATTTCTAAGAATTTTGATATGCTAGATGTGTAATAAATTTTGAGGTTTAGTGATTTCTATTTAGAGACTGATCAAAAGTTTTTTTTTTTGTTATTTTTAGGAAGCAAGGATGACAAGGTCATCTGGTTCTCCTGTTGCATCTACTTATGATCGATTGAGTGGAATTATGAAAACTCTAGAGGCGATGACACAAGTAATGCAACAACAAGTCCGACAAGGAAGAAATGATGAAGGTGGGAATTCAAACCAGACTGGGTTGGGAATTGAACAGTTTAAGAAGCTTAGTCCTCCTAGTTTTGGTGGTGAGCCTAATCCAATGGTAGCAAAACAATGGATGATGCGGATGGAGAAAATATTTGATGTTTTAAATTGCCCAGATCATAAGAAGGTTTCTCTTGCTACCTTCATGCTAGAAGGAGAGGCTGACCACTGGTGGCGAACCATGAAGAGGATTTCTGAAGCTCGACAGGAGCCAATCACTTGGAAGGTATTTACAGAAAAGTTCAATGATAAATATTTTCCAGATTGTATCAGAGAGCAGAAAGAATTAGAGTTCCTGAATCTCATCCAGGGAAAGTTGACAGTAGCCAAATATGAGTCTAAATTCACCGAGCTCTCTAGATTTGCCACACATATGATTGATGATGAATATAGGAAAGCAAGAAGATTTGAAAGAGGATTAAGGCCGGCAATAAGAAGCCGGATATCAGCTTTAAAACTCCAAGTATACACTGAAGTAGTAGAAAGAGCTTTCATACTTGAAAAAGACTTGGAGGAGATGCAAGAAATCAGGGACAAGAATAGAAAGGATAAGTTTGTTGGTAAAAGTAAGAGAGGAAATGTAGCAGAAAGAAGTAACGAGAAGGTAAAGGTACCTAGATTTGAGGAAGGAACTCCATCGTAAAGAACTCTATCGTGTACAAAATGTGGACGTAATCATGAAACTAGTGAGTGTTTTCGGGTGACTGGAGCCTGTTTTGCCTATGGAAAGTTAGATCATAAAGTCAGAGACTGCCCACTAAACAAGAAGAAAGAGCCGCTACTCCCTAAGCCGACAGCCCATGCTAGAGTATATGCTATCACAGAACAAGATTCCAGAGCCTCTAAATCAGTGGTTGAAGGTATTCTACATGTTTCTAATAGAAATGCAAAAGTTTTGTTTGATCCTGGCTCCAACTTATCTTTTGTTTCACAATATTTTGCTTGTCACTTGGGCATTCAACCTAAACCACTGGATTATTTGCTACACGTAACTACTGTTGTTGGGGATTCCTTGACTACAAATCTGGTTTATCCTTATCTTTTCGCCGAAAGAGATATGACAAATTTAGAGGACTAAATTTTCTTTTAAGGAGGGGAGAGTGTAACATCCCCCATTTAAAAAAAAAAAATTAGTAAATGCTTGTTTGTAAATATGAGGATTATTTAATAATTTTGTTATTAAATAATATTATATTAAAGTTTATGGCTAAGGACCTAAGAGTAAATATTAAATGTTTGAGATGATTTATAGAATATTCAGAATTGAGTAAATAAAAATAAAATAAAATAAAATGGAGGACATGTGTCATTAACAAGGATGAGCCACTTAGCATTTATTCTAAAGTTGACACCTAAACCCCCATGCATGCTTGCCACCTCACTATTTTAGCATGAGCCCAACCTAAGTAATTTAAGGCACCATTAAAAAGAAAGTTTTCAGCCAACGTTAGTTTGAGGAGAAGAAGAAGAAGAGAAGAAGAAGAAGAAGAAGAAGGAGAAGAAGAAGAGGAAACTTTGTTTGAGGTTTTGCATCAACTCCCTATATTTGGGAATCAAACTCATCTAAGGCAAGTGTTCTAACCTCTTCCTATAGAATTCCTAAACTCTGTTTTCCTTTTAATTCTTCATAATGCAAAAGATTTCAGCTTAGTACCAAACCGTTCTTTCCTTTTGATACAAAGCCATGAATCTGAAATTTTTTGGTAATCTGACTTCCATACATTGTTTTGGATCTAACTTTGAGCACTAAACTCTGATTTAGGCAAAACCTATTCCATTTAAAAGTAGACTCAAATATCTTTATTTTGACACTAAGATTGAATGATTTGGAGTTTAAATGCCTACTAAGACTTCTGTTTCAATTAACCCTATAGATTCTGCAAAATAGGGACTGAAATTTCTGACCTTCTGTTACTAAATTGCTCATAACTCTCTAGAGAAAATTCTGAATTATACAAAGCTTAGTTCTTTGGAAACTAGATTCGTATAACTTTCTTTTGACACCTAGTTGGAAATTTTGAAGTATGTTTGCCTTCTGAAACTTCTGTTTAAATCGATTCTATCAAGTCTGCAAAACAGGGATGATCAATTCTGACCTTCCTTTACTCTATTTGTTGTAACTTCCTGTTAAGAACTCAAAAAATTATAAATCTGAGTTCATCTGAAAATAGATTGAAACAGATTTCCAAAGCACCTATTTTTAGTGATTTGGAGCATGCTTGGTCACTCAAACAATTCAGAAAATGTACCATTCAAATTCTGTCATAATTGAAAACTTTGTTGGGTTTTGCCTATTCAATTTTCATCCTAATGGAAATATGATTTTTGTTAAATTCTTCTTCAATTGAGCTTTATATTAGTCCTTTGAAGTTCTTGTATTTCTTCATCCTGAAATTATTTTATATCTGAAATTTATTATGTAATGCTTTGTTTGCATTTCCTTGTTTGATAAAGGCACATGCATATCTTCGTTCTTCCGCATGTGCTTCTGATATGTGTCAATGTTATTGTTCATACTACCCTTTTTGTATTCTGGTGTCTTGTGGGATATTGTGAACCTTTGCTAGAAATGGTAAAGGGAGTTATGCTTAGAGCCCACGATTGCTCTGCCGGCCTCATTGACTTCACTCAGACGTGGGTGGATGGAGCTCCCAGACGTGGGAGACTTATGCTTGGTGGTCATCCAGAAATGGATGGACCATATTATGTTATGATCCCACTTCACCTTCTATCTGTTTGATATAAAATTCAGAGCCGACCTAGCACTTGAGCAGGGTGAGAGGGCTCGAGTAGGAAAGGGCTACCCGTGGATGGAGTCGAGAACTCATCACGGCGTGGAGCCACCACTGAGTTAATCCTCACATGCACTATGCTAGAGTATGACGTTTGAGCTTCTATTTCATATTTGTTCTTTGATATGTTCTGAAATCCTTCTTATGCTTTCGAAATATTTCCATATGCCATTGATACGTTCTGAAGCATTTCATTCACCATTGATATGTTCCGAACTATTTCATTTGTCATAGATATCCAAAATGCTCCTTACGTCTTTGTTATGCCTTGAAATTATCATATGTCATCGATATGCTCCTTATGCCAACGATATGCTCCAATTTCCTTTCTCCTATTGTTATGTCTAATGCCTGTTTTTTGAACGAGGTAAACCTTTGTGATTTTATATCAAATGAGATGACTTCAAATGAACACTTGTATTTCTACTTTTGTAACTTGATACTAAGCCTGCTTGAACTTCTCCTATCGCTCTGGATATGTTAGACGCTTGCTGAGCTCTTTATACTCACCCCGTTGCTATATAAATTTTTCTGGGTAGCTTGTCACGCACTGAAAAGCTAGAATTGGGTTAAAGCAGTGAAAGGCTAGAAGATTTTTGAGCTAATTTTGTTGGATGATGGTTTTTGTTGTATAGTAAACTTTACTTCTGATGTAATGTTAAGGATCTGTTGATACTTATGTGTTGTAAAAGTTTAAAGGACCGCTCATGTGTATGGAATGATAAGTTTATGTTGTATAAGGATAAGAACTCATGGTAAATAATTATCTTTTTGTGATTGTATATACTTCTATGTTTATGGATTTGTGTTGTGGTTGATGTTTAGTTGAGTTTGTCTTTGGATTTTGTGAATCTCTAAGTGAAGTGGATTATGATTTATGTAACGTACATGTTTATGAATTGTGAATATTAATTTTTGAATGATTCTTAGTATCCTCAAATTGTTAGATTGGATCCTGGATTGAATTAATGATGAATTATAATATTATTGATTTTAGATAGCGTCACACTTCCTGAATGTGATAATTCGGGGGGGCGTGACAATTTCCTTACAGATCCTTAGGAGAGAGTGAAGGAGGTCAAGCGTCCTCCTCTCTAGCAGTGATCCACACAGCTGGGTTGCGACGATGCTCCTCAAAACTTCAGGCTTACTCTAAGGTGGAGAGGGAGAGGAGAATAGGAAAGTCAAGCAAAGGCTCTAGCCCATGAGGCTCTGAATCCCTCCTATTTATAGAGGTCCCCTGTTAAACCCTAATGGGTCCTCCCCTAGTGAGTATTAGATCTGCATCCAATCAAACAAGGGCTCCGTCGGATATCTCATATCCGAACCTCTACTCATCGCAATGCCTACCATATGTGTGTGACCCTCTAGGCTCAATATCGAGCTGGCTGTGAGTCATACCTGTCAGAACTCCTTCTAACTCAGTGAATTATTATATGTGTAATGATTCACTCGACTCATCGACTACGGACGTACTAGGCAACTACGTCGTAGTCCCCAGACGATACAGGGGAATCCAATCCATTGGACCTGTCTGTCCTCAGTTACCGTGTACCTATAGTTCCTCATCCATCTAATATCCCAGAGACTGTATATCGAGCATGGTGCTGTCAGACCCATACGGTTTCTACTCGAGTCTCGCTCTAATCGGATTCTCCCGGAGAACTTTTTCTCTCTCAACCCGAATGACCCTGGCCAGGGATTTGTCTGAGCAAGAACACATGGGATATTCCTCTCATGACGCCGAGAGTGGATGATCCTCTATCGACACTCAATAGCCCTCGTAAGGTTGACTACCACTCCCAATGACCAGTTGTACTAGATCTGGGACAACCAAACCTATAAGTCTGGTATCAAAGAGTGGAGCACTCATACAGGACATCCTTGGTGTCTTAAATCTAAGGACCAGATATACCACTAGGACTACGGAATCGCTGTCTGACAATAAGGCATCATCAACCATCCATCATTCCGTAAGTGGATCAATCAGTGAACTCATTCTTCAATGAGCACCTATACTGTATCCCTAGTGTTCCTACACGAGCAGCTATGAGACCAATTGCATCCATCATATAGACGGGTATACAGCACACCAGTTTGTCCGGTTATCACGATGTCCCTCTCGAGTAACCTATGACCGGGATTATTTAGGATATGTGTTTAAAGGTGAATCGATCTCATTATCATGATCTCATCACGATCCGATTCCCATTGCACAAATCCAAGGACATCACAATATATGTATGTATTTATGCAATAGTTATAAAGTGATATACGCCAAAATATAATAAGCAAAAAGATTCTGTATAAGTCATACGTGCCATCACTCACGTGATTGGCTTGCTGGGCACCTATGACTAGCGAGACTCAAGTTGAAACCATATAGGTCCATTAACACCATGCTCGATATATGATCTCTGGGATATTAGATGGATGAGAGACTATAGGTACATGGTAACTAAGGACATACAGGTCCAATGGATTGGATTCCCCTGTATCGTCTGGGGACTATGGCGTAGTGGCCTAGTACGTCCGTAGTCGATGAGTTAAGTGAATTATTACAAAGATAATAATTCACTGAGTTAGAAGGAGTTCTGACAGGTATTGCTCATGGCCAGCTCGATATTGGGCCTAGAGGGTCACACACATGGTAGGCATTGCGATGAGTAGAGGTTCGGATATGAGATATCTGACGGAGCCCTTGTCTTATTGAATATCCAATAAGCCCCTGAATTATTGGATCCCATGGACGAGATCCAATAAGAGCCCTTAAGAGATAATTGGATAGAGATCCACTAATCTAAAAGGCTTGGGTTATTGGATGCAGATCCAATACCCACTAAGGGAGGATCCATTAGGGTTTGACAGGGGACCCCTATAAATAGGAGGGATTCAGAGTCTCATAGGCTAGAGCCTTTGCTTGCCTCTCCTATTCGCCTCCCCCTCTTCACCTCAGAGTAGGCCTAGAGTTTTGATGAGCGTCGTCGCAGCCCTAATGTGTGGATCACCGCTAGAGAGGAGGACGCTTGACCTCCTTCACCCTCTCCTAAAAATCTGCAAGGAAATAGGGATATACGATCTCCATAGGTAACACAATCTACTCTATACGTAGTTTTAATTTTCACGGATTTTGCGCACCAATCTTCGCACGACGACGAATATCTCTTTGGGAATCGAGGATTTTGTTTTTTCTTGTTCTTCCACTACGCATGTGATGTCGGCCCATCAAGATTTCCCAACAATAAAGCCCCTGGCCAACATCCGGCAAGATGGGAGAGGAGGGAAGAAAAATAGAAAATAATCCACCCACTAGTGACTTGCTGATCGAAGGGGCCAAAGTCGAGGATCACCCGATGAGGGCCATTTCTGTAGGCGAAAGACCACTCGCAAGCCGCGAGCGTCTCAACCCAGGGGTCGCCATCCAATGCGCAAGGACAAGCCGTCAATCGGCCGGAGCCCAACCAATGCCAACAAGCATCCCTTCCTAAGGGCATGGCCACCTCGTCATTCAGCTCACTCGACAGAAGGCTCCCGACATTGACCCGTGGACCAAACCGTGCAAACTCATCAGCCATGGTATACTTGTTCACTAATATTTTGGCGCTAGAAGGAGGGCCATGTCGCAGAAGCATGTCTTAGAAGCTCTCCCCGAGGGAGAACCACCGACCGATCGCCCCTCCATCAAGCCCGGAAATCAGTCCCTCCCCACCCTCGGAGATGGGGGGATCCCGGCCTCGACGCTAGATCGCTACTAGCACCTTTTCAATGACCCGGGGTTGTCACCCCTCGAACTAACCATGGGACCCTCGGTTGTGACACCCGAGGCATTCCTCAGCCTAACCAAACAAGTGCAAGCCATGGTGGGCATGATGCAGACGCTCGCTCCATTCATTCCTCAGATCGTGTGGCTAGCGGCTCCCCCAACTTACCCGACCTGATAGAGGCTGAGTGGGTAGCAAGTCGGGATGGGGGAAGCCCAAGAGCAAGCGACAAACCTGAGAGGTCCGCCCGAGTAGAGCATACTCGCACCCTGCTAAGTCACACTACCCCACTTCGAGCTTGACACCGTATCATTTGACTTGGCGGACGACTCGCTCAGGGCCCCATTATCCCGGGTCAACTAATGCCTGGACGAGTTCTAGCGCGAGTTCCAAAAATCACTGAGCAAGTCTAGCGAAGGCGGCTCAGGCAGGTCCCCTTTCATACAGGAAGTACAGGACAAGTCGGTACCTCTCAACTTTAGGCTGTTGGCATTGGAGAAATATGACGGCGGCTCCGATGCCGCGGAGCATGTCTCCGCATTTCGGGCTCAGATGGCCCTCTATGGTACCACCGATGCATTGATGTGCTGGGCATTTCTGACCACCCTAAGGGGATCGGTACGAGCGTGGTTCAACCGACTGCGCCAATCTTCAGTCTTGTCCTTTGACCAGCTCACCAGGGAGTTTGAGCAGAACTTCCTCACCGGCATGTGACCTAGGCCTTCCATGGCCACCCTGCGAACTTCCTCTTAATATAGTATCGTTCTAGTCAAGTTTTTTGTTATTGGGATAGGTGAATTCTTATGGATCCACCCCCTGAAGGAACCAAATATGATAATTTTTCATCATTTGACTTGAGCAAGAATGAAATGAATGGTAAAAATAGATCCGTATAAAATCTACTTTTCATACATATCTCCACATATCATATATAATGATTCTATGTAAGAAAAGATTTACTAAATTCTATTTTCTAGGGTTGCAACTAATTTAGTTCTTATAGGTAAATGCTCAATATCCAAGTCGGCTTATAAATTTGATCATAATCAAGTGTTTTTTGGATTGTCTCATATTTTTTGATTGGTGTTTATCCCCCTAATATCTTGATTTTTTTACGTACAAAATATTTACTTATTACTAATAAAGTTCAACCTATGTTCTTCCTGTTGGGAAAAAACCTGTTAAAGCGGAATATTCTTTTCCCTCTTTGTGTATCAAAATGGGTTCCTCATCAAAATACCAACTTGATATCTAAATGAAAATATCAACCAGCACAACATAAACAATAGAGCAAATAATCAATTGCACAATGAGACCAAATCTTTTAATGTGGAAAACCCAGTGTGGAAAAAACCACGGGACCGTAGTCCATTTTAAACTTCCACTATCAATAATAATGATAACAGGTTTACAATAGATCTTCTCTAGAATAATTAGAGGATCACAATAACATCAAGACCATAGATCTTGGCTCTAGCATATCAGATGGATCTCCTCAAAAGAGAATTCTAGGTCTCACAAACTGGATATAGTAGGAAAGTACCTTAGAGAGGGTAAACTATAGATCAACACTATTAGGATTGTAGAGTTTGCTGCAAGAATTCTCCACATAAAATTTGGGCCAAAACTGACAACGTTTGGCTGCCGATCATCAAGCAGAAAACTCAGAAACCTAATCTTTCTCTCTTCTTCTCTCTCCTCTTTTCTCTCTCTGCGCCGCCGCTCGCTGCACGCTCATCTGCACACACGCACACTACACGCTCTCATTTTTTTTGCTACCCTCACCTTTTGCCCTTTCTTTCAATTAGTGATTTGGGCTCAATAGGCCTAATTGTCTATGCCCACATATGGGCTGGACCCAACAATCCTCCCCCTCCAGCTCATATGATGGGCTATACCAAGCCCGCTCTTTGCTTACATGCTTCAAGCTTCTCTTTCGGTAAAGACTTTGTCAACATATCTGAACCATTCTTATTGATATGCACTTTTTCCAACTGTAATTCTTTCAACTCAAGCACATCACGAATCCAGTGATATCTCACATCAATATGCTTGGATTAAGAATGGTATGTTTAATTCTTGGAGAGGTGAATGGCACTCTGACTGTCACAATAAACAGTATATCCTTCTTGTTTCAAGCCCAATTCCTGTAGAAACTTTTTCATCCATAAAGCTTCCTTATAGGCTTTAGTAATTACTATGTATTTTGCTTCTGTGGTTGATAGAGCAACACACTTCTATAACTTAGACTGCCAAGAGACTGCTCCTCCTGCAAATGTCATCAAGAATCCTGAAGTAGACTTCCTAGAATCAGTATCACCTGCCATGTCTGCATTTGTGTAACATTCTAACACAGGTTTATCACTGCCAAAACATAAACATAACCTGGAAGTACCTCTTAGA
This sequence comes from Musa acuminata AAA Group, assembly GCF_036884655.1. Classification (NCBI taxonomy): domain Eukaryota; kingdom Viridiplantae; phylum Streptophyta; class Magnoliopsida; order Zingiberales; family Musaceae; genus Musa; species Musa acuminata. The sequence continues at coordinate 12,071,611 of NC_088339.1, read as the reverse complement.
TATCTTAATATCCATTTCACTACTGCCCAAAGTTCCTTTCCAGGATTAGAGAGAAATCGACTGACAACTCCAACTACATGAGCTATATCTAGCCTAGTACAAACCATAACATACATCAAACTGCCTACTGCAGATTAGTAAGGCACTCTGGACATTTCTTCTTTTTCTTTCTTACTTGTAGGACATTGTTTCAAACTAAGCTTGAAATGACCTGCAAGTGGAGAACAAACTACTTTGGCTTTACTCATGTTGAATCTTTCAAGAACCTTTTCAATGTAAGTCTCCTGAGATAGCCAAATCTTCTTTTTCTTCCTATCATGAAGAATCTTCATTTCAAGTATTTGTTTCACCGATCCCAAGTCTTTTATGGCAAAAGACTTACTTAGCTCTCTTTTAAGCTTTCCAATTTTTCTAATATCATGGCCAACAATCAGCATATCATCAATATATAGTAATAAAATAATAAAATCATCATCTGATGATTTCTTCATAAACACACAATGATCAGATGTGGTTCTATCATACCCTTAGCTCATCATAAAGGAATCAAACTTCTTATACCACTATTTAGGTACCTGTTTGAGTCCATATAAGCTTTTCCTAAGCTTACACACCATATTTTCTTTTCCCTTAACTTTGAAATGCTATTTTTACATCAAGTTGCTCAACTTCTAAATTCAGCGAGCGGCCAAACCAAGAATAATTCGGATAGAGGACATTTTCACAATTGGAGAAAATATTTCTTCAAAGTCAATACCTTTCTTCTGACTGAATCCTTTCACAACTAGTCGTGTCATGACCCGAGTCTAATGAGCCAACTGGCTAATAACTCCATTTTGGTCCTTCAACCGCAGACCAAAATGCTTAAGCGGGAGTTAACGGAGTATACTCATCAGGCCCTTATAAGCTAATCATACACATTGCCCACTTCCGATGTGGGACTAATGGGATGTTATAAAATGTCATGACTCGAGTCTGATGAGTTAACTGGCCAATAACTCAATTTTGGTCCTTCAACCACGGACCAAAATGCTTAAGCGGGAGTTAAAGTAGTACACTCATCAGGCCCTTATAAGCTAATCATAAGAATAACTTGACGTCCTCATCAAGGTCCAACATATCCTAGATCGAACCCTAGCATAGTGCATGTGAGGATTAACTTAGTGGTGGCTCCATGCCGTGATGAGTTCTCTAACTCCATCCACGGGTAGCCCTTTCCTACTCGAGCACTCTGTCGCAAACCAAAATGCATAAGCGGGAGTTAACGTAGTACACTCATCAGGCCCTTATAAGCTAATCATACACATTGCCCACTTCCGATGTGGGACTAATGGGATATTACAAGTCGTGCCTTGTATCTTTGTTGTGAGCTATTGTTTTCGGTCTTCAATTTGTAAACCCACTTATTCTTAAGAGCTTTCTTCTCTTTGTGCAACTTTTCCAAGTCATAGGTGTGGTTCTCAAGCAAGGATCTCATCTCTTCTTGCATGGCTTTAACCCACTCATTCTTATTCTCATGTAGAATAGCTTCTTGGTAAGTTTTTGGCTCTCCCTCGTTAGTAAGCATAACATACTCATGTGGAGGATATCTGGTAGATGGTTGTCGCTCTCTAGTGGATCTTCTCAATGGAATCTCAACTGGTAGTGGAGGTGCTTGTTCAGTTGGTTCAGCATCATCAACTGTAGGTGTATCATCACTGGTATTCTCACTACAATCTTCTTGTTCATCTCCCCAATGATCATCATGAACTACAGGTGAAGGAAGTGGACCCAGACTCCAAGGAATATAAACAGAGGTTTTTGGCTTCTCAATATTATCACCATCATCAAACAATTGGTCTTCAAAAACACAACATCTCTTCTTCTAATAATCTTCTTGTTCACTGGATCCCATAATCTGTACCCAAACTCTTCATGACCATATCCCAAGAAGATACATGCTTTTGCTTTACTATCAAGCTTGGACCTCTCATCTTTGGGAATATGAACAAATGCTTTACACCCAAAGACTCTTAAGTGATTATAAGATATATCTTTTCCTCTCGATACTCTCTCTGAAACATCACCTTTCAGAGGAACTGATGGAGAAAGATTTATCAGATCAATTGTAGTTCTCATAGCCTCCCCCCAAAATGACTTTAGTAACTTGGCATGGGAAAGCATACACCTAATCCTTTCTTCAATGGTTCTGTTCATCCTTTCTACCACACCATTTTATTGAGGAGTTTTAGGAATTATTTTCTCAAGCCTGATACCACGAAACCTGCAATAATTCTCAAAAGGACCCCTATACTCGCCACCATTATCTGATCGAATACACTTTAGTTTTCTGCCAGTTTCACTTTCAACACTGACATGAAACTCCTTGAAAACATCGAGTACATGGTCTTTAGAATTCAAAGCAAAAGCCCACGCTTTTCTAGAATGATCATCAATAAAAGTAACAAAATAAAGAGCACCTCCAAGAGTTCTAGTTTGCATAGTACAAACATCAGTATGAACTAAATCAATAACATCTGATCTTCTAGATGATGGATATGTCTGAAATGCAACTCTATGTATTTTTCCAACTAAGCAATGATCACAAGATTTAAGAGATGTACCTTGCAACTCTGGTAAGAACTGCTTTCTAGCAAGAGTTTGAAGTCCCTTCTCGCTGATATGTCCAAGCCTCTTATGCCAAAGATCTATACTTTCACATTTTTGAATTGCATTAATCTCTCCTTTGTGTAGCTCAACTTCCATGACATAAAAAGAGTTAAGTTTCTTTCCTTTTGCCACAATCAGAGAACCTTTAGTGAGTTTCCATTTGCTTTCACCAAAATAGTGTGCAAAGCCCTCATCATCAAGTCTACCTGTAGATATCAAGTTAAGACAAATATCTAGAACATGCCTTACATCTTTGAGTATCAATTTGCTCTCAATACTGGTCTCTAAGCAAATATCTCTAATACCCACAATCTTAGATGTACCACTGTTTCTCATTCTAACATTACCAAAATCACCAACAGTGTAAGATCTAAAGAAATCACCATGAGAAATAACATGAAATGAAGCACCAGAGTCAATTATCCAATTACTGTCCTAAGCTACAAGACTAACACAACCTTCATCACAAACAATAATGATATTACCTTCAGCAGCAACTGTATTGGTCTCTTTATCATTTTTCTTCATTTCATTCTGTTCTCGCTTCTAAAACCTACACCCTTTCTTCATATGACCTGGCCTGTTACAGTGAAAACATTTGATATCTCTTCTAGACTTAGATCTTCCTCTATATCCATGTGGGTTTCTGCTATGACTTCTTCCACGTTTTTCTTGTTTTTCAGTAACAAATGCCCCAGAAGAAGATTCATCCTATTCTTTCCTTCTGGCATCTTCATTTAGTAAACTATCTTTAACCATATCTATAGTTAGAGTTCCCTCTAGCGTGGAGTTGCAAATAGTCACCACATACGTTTCCCAACTTTCTAGTAAAGAGCTGAGAAGTAGTAATCATTACATCTCATCATCTATATTCATTTTCATAGCAACCAACATGTTTGCAAGACTCTGAAATAGGCTTATATGCTCAATAATGTTACCACCATCTTTATACTTTAAATTTACAAGCCTTCTGAGGAGAGAAATTCTATTTCCCACTGTCTTTTTCGCAAAGAGGTTTTCTAACCTTTGCCAAACAACATCAGCTCTGGTTTCATCAGAAATATGCTCATGCAAGTTTATATCCATCAATCTTCTAATATAGGCAATAGTTTTTCTATGTTGAACTTCCCATTCTTCATCGTCCATAGTAGAAGGTTTATCTTTAACCTTGATAGGCTTATATAAATCTTTCCAATAGAGCAAATCTTCCATCAGATGCCTCCAAGTGGAATAATTTGATGAGTTCAATTTAATCATACCATCTGACTGCTCCATTTCAATCACACAAGAAAAACTAGCACCAAACAACCTGTTGCTCTAATACCACTTGTTGGGAAAAAACCTGTTAAAGCGGAATATTCTTTTCCCTATTTATGTATCAAAATGGGTTTCTCATCAAAATACTAACTTGATATCCAAATGAAAATATCAACCAGCACAGCATAAACAATAGAGCAAAAAATCAATCACATAGTGAGACCAAATCTTTTAACGTGGAAAACCCAGTGTAGGAAAAACCACGGGACCGTAGTCCATTTTAAACTTCCACTATCAATAATAATGATAACATATTTACAATAGGACTTCTCTAGAATAATCAAAGGATCACAATAACATCAAGAACATAGATCTTGGCTCTAGCATATCGGATGGATCTCCTCAAAAGAGAATTCTAGGTCTCACAGAGTAGATATAGTAGGAAAGTACCTTAGAGAGGGTAAATTATAGATCAACACGTTAGGATTATAGAGTTTGTAGCAAGGATTCTTCATATAAAATTTGGACCAAAACTGACAACGTTTGGCTGCCGATCGTCAAGCAGAAAACTCAGAAACCTAATCTTTCTCTCTTCTTCTCTCTCCTCTTTTCTCTCTCTCGCTGCATGCTCATCTGCACACACGCACGCTGTACGCTCTCTTTTTTTTTTGCTACCCTCACCTTTTGCCCTTTCTTTCAATTAGTGATTTGGGCTCAATAGGCCCAATTGTCCAAGCCCACATATGGGCTGGACCCAACACTTCCTTAGATCTCTTATTTCACTCTGATAGTGTTATAGATTTGGATAGATGAAGAGGAAATGAATATGTTTCCATACTATAAATAAGGAAGTGAAATAAATATAATATTGAATCATCGGAGCATATCAATAACGAATGAAACATTTCGGAGCTTATCAATGGCGTATGAAATGTTTCAGAGCATATCAATGAGAAATGGAACATTTCGGAACATATCAATGGCATATAGAATATTTCAAAGCATATCAATGGCGTAGGAACATTTTAGAGGCATAGGGAGCATTTTGGAACATATCAATAGCGTAGGAAATATTTCAGAACATATCAACGGCATAGAAACCATTTCAGATGATATCAAAGAACGAATACAAAACAGAAGCTGAAACGTCGTATTTAACATTGCATTCATATCTTTCTTATCCAAAGCGCATACATAAATACATAACCAAAGCTCTGGATATCATATCAAACATACAGAAAGTGTAGTGGGACCACAAACAGAATGTGATTCATCCATTTCTGAATGATCACCAGACAGAAGTCTCCCACGTCTGGGAGCTCCATCCACCCACATCTAGGTGAAGTCAGAGGGGGCTGGTAGAGCGTCGCAGGCTCTAATCATAACTCCCTTTATCATTTCTAGCAAAGGTTCACAGTATCCCACAAACACCAAAGTACAAAAAGAAAGTATGTGTTGAATGTTGGATTTTGATGATGAAGTCAATTGTCATTTGTTATCTAATCCATATATTGAGATAAGTGTGCAGGATTAACTACGATGAAAGTAAGATATGCAACAGGAGTTGCTCCGGAGTCAAGACAATAATCACGTTGGGAGTTCGAGAGTTCGACGGAAGTTCGGACAGTCGTCGGAGGTTCTACGGGAACAAATCCGAGAAGTCCATGAGCTTGCCAAAGAAGCTCGTCGGAACTCGCCAAGTGGATCGTCACAAGTCCAGGAGTTTTTCGGAAGTCCGCAAGAGCATCACCGAGGGTTCATCGGATGATCGACGGAAGTTCGCCGAAAGCTCGCCGGAAGAAGCGATTGACGCACCGGAGCAAGTTGCAGTAAATATCTTAGGAAAAATCGTAGTTAGCACAATGATTAAGTTGAAAATGGGAGGTGATCCCATTAACTTAATCTTGGGGCAATTGGGCCCCTGAAAAACCCAAATTGGGCTGAATGGATCAACCCATTCGGACCCTGATTTCTGCCAGGCGGTTGAACCGCCCAAGCCAGGAGGTGGCACCGCTTGGGCTAAGTCTCCGAGCGAGACTGGGTGGTGCAACCGCCCCAGCAAGGAGGTGGCACCACCTGGGCTCAGTCTCCGAGCGAGACTGGGCGGTGCAACCGCCCCTGAAAGAGGTGGCACCGCTTGGGCTCGGTCTCCGAGCTCTAGCTGAGAGGTGCAACCGCCTCAGTCAGGAGGTGGCACCGCCTGAGCTCGGTCTTCGAGCTCTGGCAGGAGGTGCAACCGCCCCTGACAGGAGGTGGCACCGCCGAGAGGCTCAGTCTTCGAGCTCTGCCAGGCGGTGCAACCGCTCCAGTCAGGCGGTGCAACCACTAGATCCCGGAATTCCAGGAATTGACAATTTTGAGCTCCAAATTCAAACTGGGTTGGGGCCTATAAATACCCCACCCATTCAGCACTGAAAGGGCAGAGCATAAACACCGAAATCCTGATCTTGTTCTGTGATTTTTAGAGCTCAAAATTGTTGTGAAGGCCAAAAGTTATTCTCCCTCTTTTCTTCCAAGTTCTGAGCTTTAAAGAGAGGAGAGAAAATTTTGTAAGGGTTGTCTCCTAAGCTCGTCAAAAAGAGTGAAACTGTAAAAGGGTGGTTGGCCTTCGCCTATTGAAGGAAGGCCTCTAGTTGACGTCGGTGACCTCGTCGGTGGAGGAAGCCAAGAGTGGAGTAGGTCAAGATTGACCGAACCACTCTAAATCTCGGTTTGCATTTACTTTGAGCATCTTATCCTTACTGCAAACCTCCTCAATAGCTTACTGCCTTCTACGCATATACGATCGTGTTTCAAGCTCTGTATTTTCCGAATCGGCGTTTAGACGTAAATCATTTTTATCGTACGAACATCATATTTCAGTTTGCGTTTACGTTCTGATTTCTATCTTAACTGCAAACTGCCTATATATCTTTGCTTTAACTGCATCTTGCTTGGTTACAAGTTAAAGTGATTCACAAATCGGATTTTCTACCGTAATCGCTCTTATCGTACGAACGCGATTTTAATCGTCGAAAGTTTTCTGCTGCACTAATTCACCCCCCCCCCTCTTAGTGCTCTTGATCCTAACAATTGGTATCAGAGCGGGGTTAATTCTTAAACAGATTAAAACCCAAGAGAGATGGCATACGCTGGAAACCAAGAGGGCCATTCTATTACACGTCCACCCATGTTCAATGGGACGGACTACACCTATTGGAAGACCCGAATAAGGATCTTTCTTATTTCTATGGATTTTGAACTTTGGAATCTTGTCGAAAATGGATTTTGAGCTCATAAATAAGATTCTAAGATCCCATCCTAAAAGTTGGGATCCTAAAGTCACTGTTATTCAAGAGGCGAAAGATCTAAATAACTTCCCTCTTGAAGAACTAATCGGGTCATTAATGACCTACGAGATGACTTGCAAAGCTCATGAAGAGCAAGAAGACATCCTTCCAAAGAACAGGAAGGATATGACACTCAGAACTTTAGAAGACCACTTGAGAGAAAACTCAAGTGATGAGGACTGTGACGATGACTTGGCACTTCTAACAAGAAATTTTAAAAAATTCATTAAAAGAAACAAGTTTAAGAATGACACAAAAAATAAACTTGAACCCAAGAAGGACCAAGTTATTTGCTACGAGTGCAAAAAGCCGGGACACTACAAAAGTGATTGTCCCCAAGCCAAAAAGAGAACATCAAAGAAGAAGGCGCTCAAAGCAACGTGGGATGACTCAAGCGCGTCCGAAGAAGAGGAGTCCAACACCGAGCAAGTTGCTCATTACACCTTAATGGCCATCGGAGAGGAGGTAACGAATTTAATAAATGCAGATTTATCATTTGATAAATTATTAAATGCCTTCCATGACTTATCTAAATAACTTCCCGTGCAATGTCACTTGTTTCTCCTTATTGTAAAATTTCATAATTAGTTTCATAAAATTCTAGGAAACATCACCTAATGTCATCAACCATTTAATTCTGAGCATGGCCTCATGAATGCAAGATTATTAGTAGAAAATACAAATTGCTAAAAAAGGAGCATGATAGTCTTACTTGTAATTTCGATAAGTTAAAAGCTGAATATCATGATAGTTTAGGTTCATGCATAAAATGCCGTGATCTATAAACTCTCCAAAAGGAAAACTTGCTACTTAAGGACATCTTGAAGAAATTCGAGGTTGGTAGCAAGTCCTTGAACATGATCCATGTAAACAAGGGTCACGTTCCCAAAAGAAGTAGAATCGGATTTGTGAAAAGTCCTCACCAAAATCCAACCATCTTCATAAAAGACCCCATCTTACATGTTCGACACCAAGACAAATGCAACTTTTGTTGCAAACTTGGACACAAAACGCATTATTGTCCATTCAAGAAAATTAGTCCAAACAAATTAATTTGGGTTCCTAAAGGAACCATGATAAATTCTATGCAATATGGTAAACAATGTAGATCTATTTTTGAGGCACCCAAAAGCAAATGGGTACCTAAAGAACATCCTTTCTTGTAAAGACATAAAACATCTTAAGCTGGGAGCAAGAAATAATATCTTGCTCTTTGGATTCTCGATATTCATGACCCGAGATCCAAAAAGAACTCGCGTTGCTCTCTAGCCTAAATAACAGAAGAGGATTAGAAGGTTAAAATTACAAATGTGATATAGATACAATCCTATTTGATCTCTCATAATTGGAAACCCATGATTCTCACTTCACATATCCTCTAGATTTTCAAACTCATTGATTTCATCCGTTCGTTACTTTCAAATCCAACTATATCATGAAGTTTGTCATAAACTTGCAAGGCTTACCAACCTGAACAATCTGTCACAAACATGTACACGACATTTAGAGTATGCACGTCACAAGATCTATCTTGATCATGCAAAATTTCTTATCTTACAATGAAAATTCTTACGTAATTACGTAAGTAAAGTTGATTGCTCTGAATGAAAATTCTTCTCAAGTCAAAAACATTCAAATCAGATCACACTGCGGTCAGAACAAGTGCTCACCGCCTGCAGGCGGTGGCACCGCCCCAGCTGGAGGTAGCACCTCCGGCTGTCACGTGCTGCAAGCGGTTGCACCGCCCCAGCCAGCGGTGCAATCGCCCGCAATTCTTCCTCTTTTTAACCCGAGCTAGGGCCGGTGGTGGAACCGACCCCAACTCACTCCCTTCCCCTCTTTACTCTTCCAAAGCTTCGCCACCTCCATTTCACCCCTCATAGCATCCCAAATACTCCTCATTTTGAAGCAAAAGATCAACAATCTCTCCTTCTATTGAAGATCTCACTAAGGTATTCTCTAATAACCCCTTAAATTCTGTTTTTGATTCATTTACTCTTGCTCATTACTATCCTCTTAAATAGCAGTAGTTATGGGGTCTAGAAGATCCTCAAGGGACAAAGGGAAGAGGAGATTAGTGGAAGATTTTGATCTTACCCTTTTTGATTCAAAATATCATGCTGAAAAATTTTCCTCTTTCGAACTTAGGAGTGTCAATAAGGGAAAACATGTAGATTTAAATGAACTAAGAGACTTAGAGACAATCCAATAGTTTGCAAACTTAGATCTACTCCCTATTTTACAAATTAGTGAACCCATCTATCCAAGACTTGTTAGATTGTTTTACAACAATATACAAGTAGATGAAGAAGAAAGAATGTCTACCTATCTCCTAGGACAACACATCTCCATTATGGATAAATTCATTTGCAACATACTAGGCATTCCCATAAAAAATAGAGGACTTTACTTTAGAGGATCATGGGATGATGAAACTGTTGGGACAACATATGTTGAAGCCTTAGGAACAATTTTCGCCAATCCCAACTTCGCATTTGTTCCTAAAAGTTGTGAACATCTACTGCCACTAAACACTAAGGTACTTCATCATATCCTAACTAGCATTATTCTCCCTAAACAATACCATCATGATGAAGTAAGCCAATTAGAATTAGGAACTATGTATTGGATCATGAAAGGACATGACATTTGTCTTGGTTATCTTATCCAGCAAAACATGTTAGAACTATCTAATAAAGACATGATGCTTCCATATGGTGGTATAATTACTAGAATACTGAAAACCTACGATATTCCAATACCACCGGAAGAAGAAGTAATAAAAGTAGATAGATTTAGCATAATAAACAAAAATCTACTTCACCGATTAAGATGCGTTTATAGAAACGGTAACTGGGTTAGAATGCCTAGAAGAACCGACCCCCCTCAACCTGAACTAGAACCGGAAACACCAGTCTTTAGGGGTACTCAATCTCCTCCGATCTGTCCCTTTGAGGAAACACATTCATTTGAGCAAGCTACTGCATCATCTGTCGAAGATGTTGGGATTCGGATGGACCGATTTGAACAAAGACAAGAACGGCTTGAACATCGATAAGATCAAATCCTATCTGAGCTGCAGCAAATTCATCGACAATTTAACTCTTTATTTAGGCACTTTAATTTTCCACCCCCTGAATGAGCTTGTATGTAAACACAATCACCTATTGTTATTGTAAACTCTTTATGTTACTCATCACAATGCCCTGTGCCTTGATCTTTGATATGGTTACCTGATGTATTTGTTTGTGAGCAGAGTTACGAACATCACTCATTGTTTAATCTCGTTAATCACTGTCGGATTTTACATTGAAATTAAATGTTTTGGTTTCCATGATAAATATAATTTGAGAAAATGATATACCAATGCAGTTGATGCGTCATATTACCAAACATCAACTAGCTGATATTTCTACAAAACCTCTAAGTGAAGAACAATTTGATTTCATAAGAAGAGAATAAGGAATGTTGATGTGTCCGAATACATAAACTAGTTAAAATTATCTTTCGGACTTTATTGAATGATCAAATCACTTGATTGTCATTACATGCCTAAATAACATGTTGGAAATTATGCGCATGTTTTGTCTTCATGATTGTATTTGAAAATCAATAGCATAGTCTTGTCCGAATGCATGAAAGTGTTAATTTTATTTTCGGATTTGCTTAACAATTGGTATCCTAAAAATCGGATTTTCTTATACACTTATGAAAAATATTTTTCTGAAATGGATTTGATGAAATGATTCCTGCTTATAAATTCCATCTTGAAATATGGATGATAGTGTTTTTACTTGCAAAGACTTGTTCCTTGTAAACATGAAGCATGATTTAATCTCTCATCGATTTTAACTTCACTCAAAGTAAAATCACAAATAGCCTTCCTCCTTCATGCAAAAAGATTATAACAAATAAAAAGGAAGAAGTATTCAAAGCAATCTATGTATCATGCTTTCCTTTATATGCTTGGAAAATAACATGTAAAGGCATGAACAATTATAACACTTATGCTCAAAATTTGCTTATTGTTCTCCTGCTATCACAATTACCATGCTTTTTGTTGATGACAAAGGGGGAGAAATATATGAGTATTAATGCCATGCTTGCATCACCGAGAAATATATGAGTATTAATGCCATGCTTGCATCACAGAGAAATATATGAGTATTAATGCCATGCTTGCATCACCAAGAGATATATGAATTGATGCTATGATTGCTATAATTTGCATTATGCCTTGTTTGTATCATGTAATGATATCAAAATCTTACTTCGTAGTTTTACATGTTGATATCTTACAATATGATGAATTGCTACTATTACCATCATTCAAACCTATTATGTAAAATTTGAAAATGAATGTCAAGCCTTGACATAATCTTCAGAGAGAAACATCATGATGGGAATCATGATGGGAGTATTGATAAGTTTAAATGATTTTAACTTATCAATATGTCTCTTGAATTCAAAGGTTTTGAATTCAAGAATGACTTATCTCAAGTATGGCATATAGACAGGGGGAGTTAAGGTTAACTCCATTATCAATTGATTGTCATCATCAAAAAGGGGGAGATTGTTGAATCTCGGATTTTGATGATGAAGTCAATTGTCATTTGTTATCAAATCTATATGTTGAGATAAGTGTGCAGGATTAACTACAATGAAAATAAGATATGCAACAGGAGTTGCGCCGGAGTCAAGACAATGATCACATTGGGAGTTCGAGAGTTCGACGGAAGTTCGGACAGTCGTCGGAGGTTCTGTGGGAACAAATCCGAGAAGTCCATGAGCTTGCCAAAGAAGCTCGTCGGAACTCGCCAAGTGGATCGTCACAAGTCCAGGAGTTTTCCGGAAGTCCGCAGGAGCATCACCGAGGGTTCATCGGATGATCGACGGAAGTTCGTCGGAAGCTCGCCGGAAGAAGCGATTGATGCACCGAAGCAAGTTGCAGTAAATATCTTAGGAAAAATCGTAGTTAGCACAATGATTAAGTTGGAAATGGGAGGTGATCCCATTAACTTAATCTTGGGGAAATTGGGCCCCTGAAAAACCCAAATTGGGCCAAATGGATCAACCCATTCGGACCCTGATTTCTGCCAAGCGGTTGAACCGCCCAAGCTAGGAGGTGGCACCGCTTGGGCTAAGTCTCTGAGCGAGACTAGGTGGTGCAACCGCCCCAGCCAGGAGGTGGCACCGCTTGGGCTCAGTCTCCGAGCGAGACTGGGCGGTGCAACCGCCCTTGACAAAGGTGGCACCGCCTGGGCTCAGTCTCCGAGCTCTAGCTGAGCGGTGAAACCGCCTCAGTCAGGAGGTGGCACCACTTGAGCTCGGTCTTCGAGCTCTGACAGGAGGTGCAACTACCCCTGACAGGAGGTGGCACCGCCCAGAGGCTCAGTCTTCGAGCTCTGCCAGGCGGTGCAACCGCCAGATCCTAGAATTCTGGGAATTGACAGTTTTGAGCTCCAAATTCAAACTGGGTTGGGGCCTACAAATACCCCACCCATTCAGCACTGAAAGGGCACAGCATATACACCGAAATCCTGATCTTGTTCTATGATTTTTAGAGCTCAAAATTGTTGTGAAGGCCAAAAGTTCTTCTCCCTCTTTTCTTCCATGTTCTGAGCTTTAAAGAGAGGAGAGAAAATTCTGTAAGGGTTGTCTCCTAAGCCCGTCAAAAGGAGTGAAACTGTAAAAGGGTGGTTGGCCTTCGCTATTGAAGGAAGGCCTCTAGTTGACGTCGGTGACCTCGTCGGTAAAGGAAACCAAAAGTGGAGTAGGTCAAGATTGACCGAACCACTCTAAATCTCGGTTTGCATTTACTTTGAGCATCTTATCCTTACTGCAAACCTCCTCAATAGCTTACTGCCTTCTACGCATATACGATCGTGTTTCAAGCTCTGCATTTTCCGAATCGACGTTTAGACGTAAATCATTTTTATCGTACGAACATCATATTTCAATTCGCGTTTACGTTCTGATTTCTATCTTAACTGCAAACTGCCATTATATCTTTGCTTTAAATGCATCTTGCTTGGTTACAAGTTAAAGTGATTCACGAATCGGATTTTCTACCGAAATCGCTCTTATCGTACGAACGCGATTTTAATCGTCGAAAGTTTTCTGCTGCACTAATTCACCCCCCCCTCTTAGTGCTCTGGATCCTAATAATATGTACAATAAATAGCACATATCGGAAGCACACGCAAAACAACAAAACATACATGCGCCTTTACGAGTCAATACGATGCAAGTATAATCTTTCACAAATGTATTCTGATTTGAAAGGAAATGAAGGCAAGAACATTCAAGAATTCCAAGCAATCACATATAACTCAATTCAAATAAGAAGGTTAGATAGAATTTAATTTCCAAAGGAATGAAACTGGAATAGGCACATATCGAAAGCAAATGCAGAACAATGGGATATACATGTGCCTATATGAGTTAATACGATATAGCATAAACGTTACACAATAGTTTTCAAGAATGCAAATAATTTTAAGGATAAGAGCATATAAGAATTCAAAGCAGTAATATAAAGCTCAATTGGACAAGAAAGCTAAATGAAATCAATTTCCAAAGGAATGAAACCAGAATATGTGAAATCGACCAGAGCTCGATTTCTAGCAGAATTCGAGAGGCACATTGAACAAATGATTCAAACTATCAATCGTGCTCCAATATACTCAAGAAAGCTATTGTGAAAGATATTTCAATCTTATTTCAAATAAAATAATTTTCGTATGAATCGAAGTTTTCAACAAAGAGTTACAATAGATTTAGTAACCCAAGATCAAAGAACAAATCTCAATTTTATAGAATTCACAAGGTCAGTTTCAACAGAAAACTGGGCAAGCATTTGGACTCTAAATCTTTCAATCTAAGTATCAAATGAAATATCTACTTGTCTAGTTTAAAAGAAATATGTTTAGAATAAATCAAAGTTTCCAACAAGGACTTATAGGCAGTTCAGTATCAAAAGGTCAGAAATTACGATCCTCGTTTTGCAGAATTTGTAGGCTTATTTGAAATAGAAGTTTGGACAGGCAAACTTACTCCGAATTCTTAAAATAAGCTATCGAAAGAAAGGATTATGAGTCTATATTCAGGTTAAATAAGTTTTGTCCAAATCATAGGTCAGTGCATAAAGTTATAACCATAACAAGGTAGAAAGGTCAGAATCTCGGAAGTTTCATAGATTCAAATCGTTACGTCTAAACAGGAGATATATCAAATGCAAGACTAGAACAATTCAAAGTTTTTCATATTCAAAGCAAATGTAGAGATAAAATTACAGTAAGGAAAGGTTAGGACACTTGCAATAGGAAAGATTAGAAAGCTTGCAATAAGAAAGATCGGAACACTTACAATAGAACGGATCGGAGCACTTGCAATAGAAAAGATTAGAAAGATTACAATAGGAAGGAGGAATGGGAATAAGAAACAAGAGATGTAGATGAATGGAAGTTTAACTTCTATGGAAGCACTTCTCGTGATTTAATCGATTTATTTTATTCATTTCCTACATGCTGAGGAAGAGGACATTAATTTTAAATAAAATAAAAATAGGTTTACTCTACCCATTTTTACCTTCCAAGATAGATTAACTAATCTAAAAAAAAATTATATTGACATGTATTTTTCTTGACCGATCAGAATTACATTCTAAGACCAATAATTGTCTCAAAAGATCCAATATACACATATTATTGGACTAACCATGGGACCCTCGGCCGTGACACCCGAGGCATTCGTCACCCTGACCAAACAAGTGCAAGCCATGGTGGGCATGATGCAGACGCTTGCTCTGCTCATTCCTCAGATTGTGTAGCTAGCGGCTCCCCTAACTGACTCGACCCGATAGAGGCCGAGTGGGTAGCAAGTCAGGATGGGGGAACCCCAAGAGCAAGCGACGGACCCGAGAGGTTCACCCGAGCAGAGCATACCCGCACCCTGCTAAGTCACACTACCCCACTTCAAGCCTGACACTGTATCGTTTGACTTGGTGGACGACTCGCTTAGGGCCTAGTTGTCCCGGGTCAACCAACGCCTAGACGAGTTCTAGCACGAGTTCCAAAAATCACCGAGTGAGTCTAGCGAAGGCAGCTCAAGCAGGTCCCATTTCACACAGGAAGTACAGGACAAGTCGGTACCCCTCAACTTCAGGCTGTCGGTATTGGAGACATATGACGGCGGCTCCGATCCCACGGAGCATGTCTCCGCATTTTGGGCTCAGATGGCCCTCTATGGCACCTCTGATGCATTGATGTGCCAGGCATTTCTGACCACCCTGAGGGGACCGGTACGAGCGTGGTTCATCCAACTACGCCAATCTTCGGTCTTGTCCTTTGACCAGCTCACCAGGGAGTTTGAGCAGAACTTCCTCACCAACGTGCGACCTAGGCCTTCCATGGCCACCCTGCGAACTTCCTCTTAATATAGTATCATTCTAGTCAAGTTTTTTTGTTATTGGGATAGGTGAATTCTTATGGATCCACCCCCTAAAGGAACCAAATATGATAATTTTTCATCATTCGGCTCGAGCAAGAATGAAATGAATGGAAAAAATAGATCCGTATAAAATCTACTTTTCATACATATTTTCACATGTCATATATAATGACTCTGTATAAGAAAAGATTTACTAAATTCTAATTTCTAGGGTTGCAACTATTTATTGCAACTAATTTAGTTCTTATAGGTAAATGCTCGATATCCAAGTCGGCTTATAAATTTGATCACAATCAAGTGTTTTTTGGATTGCCTCATATTTTTTTATTGGTGTTTATCCCCCTATTATCTTAATTTTTTTTACGTACAAAATATTTACTTGTTACTAATAAAGTCCAACCTATGTTCTTCCTTAGATCTCTTATTTCACTCTAATAGTGTTATAGATTTGGATAGATGAAGAGGAAATGAATATGTTTTCATACTGTAAATAAAGAAGTGGAATAAATACAATATTGAATCATCGGAGCATATCAATAACGAATGAAACATTTCGGAGCTTATCAACGGCGTATGAAATGTTTCAGAGCATATCAATGACAAATGGAACATTTCGGAACATATCAATGGCATATGGAATATTTCAAAGCATATCAATGGCGTAGGAACATTTCAGAGGCATAGGGAGCATTTCGGAACATATCAATAGCGTAGGGAATATTTCAGAACATATCAAGGACATATAAATCATTTTAGAGCATATTAAAGAACGAATACAAAACAGAAGCTGAAACGTCGTATTTGACGTTGCATTCATATCTTTCTTATCCAAAGCACATACATAAATACATAACCAAAGCTCTGAATATCATATCAAACATACAGAAAGTGTAGTGGGACCACAGACAGAATGTAATTCATTCATTTCTGAATGATCACCAGACAGAAGTCTCCCACGTTTGGGAGCTCCATCCACCCACATCTAGGTGAAGTCAGAGGGGGCCGGTAGAGCATCGCAAGCTCTATGCATAACTCTCTTTACCATTTCTGGCAAAGGTTTACAGTATCCCACAAACACCAAAGTACAAAAGGACAGTATGAATAATGCATAGCACATATCGGAAGCATACGCAAAACAACAAAACGTATATGCGCCTCTACGAGTCAATACGATGCAAGTATAATCTTTCACAAATGTATTCATATTTGAAAGGAAATGAAAGCAAGAGCATTCAAAAATTCCTAGCAATCACATATAACTCAATTCAAATAAGAAGGTTAGATAGAATTTAATGTCCAAAGGAATGAAAATGGAGGCATATATCGAAAGCAAATGCGGAACAATGGGATATACATGTGCCTATATGAGTTAATACGATATAGTATAAACGTTACACAATAGTTTTCAAGAATACAAATAATTTTAAGGACAAGATCATACAAGAATTCAAAGCAGTAATATAAAGCTCAATTGGACAAGAAAGCTAACTGAAATCAATTTCCAAAGGAATAAAACCAGAATATGTGAAATCGACCAAAGCTCGATTTCTAGCAGAATTCGAGAGGCACATTGAACAAATGATTCAAACTATCAATCATGCTCCAATATACTCAAGAAAGCTATTGTGAAAGATATTTCAATCTTATTTCAAATAAAATAATTTTCGTATGAATCGAAGTTTTCAACAAAGAGTTACAATAGATTTAGTTACCCAAGATCAAAGAACAAATCTCAATTTTATAGAATTCACAGGGTCAACTTCAACAGAAAACTAGGAGGGCATTTGGACTCTAAATCCTTCAATCTAAGTATCAAATGAAAGATATACGTGTCTAATTTAAAATAAAATAAGTTTGGAATAAATCAAAGTTTCCAATAGGGACTTATAGGCAGTTCATTATCAAAAGGTCAGAAATTATGATCCCTATTTTGTAGAATTCGTAGGCTTATTTGAAATAGAAGTTTGGATAGGCAAACTTACTTCGAATTCTTAAAATAAGCTATCAAAAGAAAGAATTATGAGTCTATATTCAGATCAAATAAGTTTGTCCAAATCAGAGGTCAGTGCATAAAGTTATAACCATAACAAGGTAGAAAGGTCAGAATCTCGGAAGTTTCACAGATTCAAATCGTTATATCTAAACAGGAGATATATCAAATACAAGGCTAGAACAATTTAAAGTTCCTCATATTCAAAACAAATGTAGAGATAAAATTGCAGTAAGAAAAGGTTAGGACACTTGTAATAGGAAAGATTAGAAAGCTTGTAATAGGAAGGATCGGAACACTTGCAATAGAAAGGATCGGAACACTTGCAATATAAAAGATTAGAAACCTTGCAATAGGAAGGAGGAATGGGAATAAGAAATAAGAGATGTAGATGAATGAAAGTTTAACTTCTATGGAAGCACTTCTCATGATTTAAATGATTTATTTTATTCATTTCCTACATGTAGAGGAAGAGGACATTAATTTCAAATAAAATAAAAATAGGTTTACTCTACCCATTTTTACCTTCCAAGATAGATTAACTAATCTAAAAAAAATAAAAAAAATTTATTGAAATGTATTTGTATTGACCGATCAGAATTACATTCTAAGACTAATAATTGTCTCAAAAGATCCAATATACACATATTATTGGACTAACCATGGGACCCTCGGCCGTGACACCTGAGGCATTCCTCAGCCTGACCAAACAAGTGCAAGCCATGGTGGCCATGATGCAGACGCTCGCTCCTCTCATTCCTCAAATCGTGTGGCTAGCGGCTCCCCCAACTAACTCGACTCGATAAAGGCCGAGTGCGTAGCAAGTCGGGATGGGGGAAGCCCGAGAGCAAGCGACGGACCCGAGAGGTTCGCCCGAGCAGAGCATACCCGCACCCTACTAAGTGACACTACCCCACTTCAAGCCTGACACCGTATCGGTTGACTTGGTGGATGACTCGCTCAGGGCCCAGTTGTCCCAGGTCAACCAACGCCTAGACGAGTTCTAGCACGAGTTCCAAAAATCACCGAGCGAGTCTAGCGAAGGCAACTCAAGCAGGTCCCATTTCACACAGGAAGTACAGGACAAGTCGGTACCCCTCAACTTCAGGCTGTCGGTATTGGAGACATATGACGGCGGCTCCGATCCCGCAGAGCATGTCTCCGCATTTCGGGCTCAGATGGCCCTCTATGGCACCTCCGATGCATTGATGTGCTGGGCATTTCCGACCACGCTGAGGGGATCGGTACGAGCGTGATTCAACCGACTGTGCCAATCTTCGGTCTTGTCCTTTGACCAGCTCACCCGGAAGTTTGAGCAGAACTTCCTCACCAACGTGTGACCTAGGCCTTCCATGGCCACCCTGCGAACTTCCTCTTAATATAGTATCGTTCTAGTCAAGTTTTTTTGTTATTGGGATAGGTGAATTCTTATGGATCCACCCCCTGAAGGAACCAAATATGATAATTTTTCATCATTCGGCTCGAGCAAGAATGAAATAAATGGCAAAAATAGATCCGTATAAAATCTACTTTTCATACATATCTTCATGTATCATATATAATGACTCTATGTAAGAAAAGATTTACTAAATTCTATTTTCTAGGGTTGCAACTATTTATTGCAACTAATTTAGTTCTTATAGGTAAATGCTCGATATCCAAGTCGGCTTATAAATTTGATCATAATCAAGTGTTTTTTGGATTACCTCATATTTTTTTATTGGTGTTTATCCCCCTAATATCTTAATTTTTTTACGTACAAAATATTTACTTGTTACTAATAAAGTCCAACCTATGTTCTTCCTTAGATCTCTTATTTCACTCTGATAGTGTTATAGATTTGGATCGATGAAGAGGAAATGAATATGTTTCCATACTGTAAATAAGGAAGTGGAATAAATAGAATATTGAATCATCCCACCTCACTTATTTTATTCTATAGGATCTAACGAAGCCTGTTCATGCATTACATGATTCAGATATGATCATAGAAAAAGTTCTCCTTAAATAAATCGACCTGTCCTCTACAACATAGGGTGCTTACGTGGTATTTGAAAGTGAAGATACATTTGGTTATGAATTCAAATGTTAGGGATAAAATCAATCGTTTTAGTGACAATCATAAGTCACCTCTCTTTGAAAAATTCATTTCAACTATTGGTATCAAATAAAGAATATAACACTTCCAAGTTGAAGAAAAGTATTCAAATAAATAACATGTCTTATTTTTTCAATAATCCATATTTATAGAAATGAAATATTATTGGATATTTCATCTGCCTTTGTTCCTCCCAAGTATGATATATGATGAATTACATCTGCCTCTGTTCAAGGCAAACATTTTAATCTGCCAAGCTTCAGGACATCATAGGTTATGCCATTAAACCATGAGTTGTAGAAAGCATCTCAACTCATGGTTTGGCTCTCTGATAAGCACACTCCTCTAGCCCAACACCATTCACAGGTAGATCATCTTCAGGGAAGGGGCAATGCGTTATACGATCTGGATATTCCGGAATCTGCGCACAGGGAGTGGGCGTCACGTGACTCGATACGCCCTCCACGTCGGTGCAGTTCCAAATCGGCTTCTTCGACTTCACCACCTCCGCCGTCACATTGTAGATGCATATTCCGGTGAAGGGCGCGCCGGGAATCCCCTCCAGCTTCGCGGCCATGGTCACGTTCTCGGCCACCACGTTGCTGTAACTGATATTCTGCACCACCGGAATGGCTTTCGGATCAAATTTGTCGTCCGGGTGCTGCCCGTAGGTGCCCGTCATCCAGAAGACCCACTTCATTGTGTGCAGATTCATTCTTCTCACGAATATGTCCTTCACGTAAGCTCCCCTTCCGATGGTCGTCTTGAACCTGACGCCGGATTCGGAGTGGATGGCCGTGATGTCTTCGGCCCGGACATCTTGGATTCCTCCCGACATCTCGCTTCCCAGGGCGATGACAGCGCTCGTGGGGGAGATGCAGGTGAGCCGTCTGATCACTATGTGTTTGCTTGACATGTTGAATGCAATCCCGTACTCATCCCAACCGCTTTTAATGGCGATGCAGTCATCGCCTGAGACTATGTAGCAGTCCTCAATGCGGACATTGGAGGATGAGTCTGCGAAGAAGAGAGAAACCACCAAAAAGAATCAATCGAAACAGCAACATAGAATCTACAACCCAAGTAAATGTAGGTACGATATCCACCTGGATCGATCCCATCAGTGTTGGGAGAGTTGACCGGTGCAAGAATTGTGATGCCTGAGACGATTACGTGGCTGCACAGTGCATTCATTCACGTTAACATCAGATTGTAACAATAGAATGGAAAGCAAAAGAAGCCTTCAAGTGTTCTGAAAGTAGATTATTAATATAAACCTGCTGTACACTGGATGGACATTCCACGATGGAGAGTTAACCAATGTAATGTTGGAAATCAGCACTTGTTTGCAGTACATCAATTCAATGAGGTATCCACGAGTGTAATTGAGTTCTTTGTTACGGAACATTTTCCACCAGGTTTCACCTTGTCCATCGATAGTTCCATTATTCCCTAAAAATAACAATAAAACTTGTTAGCATCACAATCAAATTATATTCTGTTCCCCATCTATGATGCAAACAAGTTAGATGATGATATATATGTGTCTTCTTGTCAATCAAAGCACGCCAAAACATCATAAACTGAATTAAATATTATAGTTTTTGATTAAAAATAATTTTTTTATTAAATTTTAGGGGATCATGGAATGACAACACGACGCAGGCTTTATGAATTTAGAAGTAATGTGATAGAAGTACCGGAAATATGCAACGTATATACTACCTGTTATGACCACATCGGTTAGGTTATATCCCATGATGAGATTACTGTATCTACCCCCAGCCGCATCTCTTCCTCTACCGTAGGAGGGCAAAGGGTCAATGATCGGCCACTCGTTGATATCCTGCACAAGCATATCACCATGATATGAATTGTCTTAGTTGATGCAGATTGAACAAAAGAACATAGTATTAAAGCCTCTATTAGCTACCAATAAACAAAAAAAAAAAAAGAGTATCCATGCAATTCATAAGCAATGTTATCCAAGTTGTAGTGTGAGAAGCCATAAAATGGGATTGCAGAATAGAAATTTATGTTATATAAGCTGCAGTTGAAATCTAACTTGTTCTCCCAAGTTTGTAGCATTAATAGAGTTTTGCTGTCTTCAGGAAACCCAATTAGCTACACAGATCTACAAGGTTTAGTCAAAAAGAAAACACTGAGAGATTGGATGACAGTACTCTTTCCTACAAAATATCAAAGAGAGAGTTTGTGTTTTGAGAGCAGTTTTGTGTTAGAAAGTCATCCACCTAACTTTTAGACTGATGGTGGTCCACACTGCATTCCATTCTTATGTTGGTTTCCTCGCATCCTTTCCTACCTTAAAGTTCTTACACTCGGAAAGAATGTCATTCTCAATTAAAACTTATTAATTTTGGAGCGTTATCTTCAAGATCTTGAAATTTGAAAGGAAATTTTTTATGTGGATTCTAATCCAAGATTATTGATGTTCAGATATGACATACAAGAGAAATAATAATAATAAAACAAAACAAATATTACTGTTTTCTTATTTTGAGAGATCAAAGTAGAGATACTAAATAGTCAAAAATCTACCATACAAATTGTAAATATTTCAGAAATTAATATTATCAAGACAAATTTAGATTTGTAGTGGCTTACTTCACTTCTTTTCCCTCATCAGTCCAAAGCGGTGACTATGCACATCGGATTAGACTTGTGAATTCTCCTTGGAGACGAGATGAAGGAAACGTTAGAATAGTATACACTCGCTATGTAACGTTCTGGTGGGGCTCACCAGTGACGAATCTATTCTTCATCCTCATCGTTCATCTGGCGAGAGCTGTCAGATGAACGGACTCTATGGGAAGGGCTACTAGCCATAATCACCACCGAGGATGAAGTCAATGCGGATGATAGAGGCGATGGTAATGACAGACATGCCGTGAACGATTATGAACATGCACTCTACATCGAAATAGATGGAGGAGAAGGTGGGGGAAGGGGGCGGAGGAGGGAGGCGGACCTGAGTGGCGAGGATGACGGCGTCGTGGTCGAGGAAGAGGGTGAAGTGGTCGGTGAGGTTGAAGGGCCCGGTGAGCCACCGACCGGCTGGCACCACCAGCATCGCGCCGCCGTCGTACGCCAACTTACTGAGGTTGGCCATGGCCGCCGCAAAGGCCGCCGTGTTGGAGGTCACCCCGTCGCCCACCCCGCCGAAGTCCGTCAGGCTGGCCACGTGGGCCTGGCATCCTCCTGCCCCCGCCGCCGCGTAGTGGAAGGCTTCTAGCTCCGTCACACTACCTGCCCGCCGGTGGTGGCGATGGCCGTCAGCGATCCCTATATACGCCGCTGTTACCACCGTCCACAGCACTAAAATCATCAACACCTGCACGTAACCGAGAAAAGTTGGAGTTTGAAGGATTAAAGCTTTGAGATAGGATTACTGGGAAAAAGAAAAGAAAAGGAGAAGAGGTGTTACACGGAATATTGGCTGCGAGTGCTCCATTGTCAGAGAGATGTGTCGGAAACAGAATGCTTCCACGGCTCGGCTCTTGTTCTATATATAGAGAGAGATGGAGAGAGAGAGAGAGAGAGAGATAGAGAGAGAGAGAGAGAGAGGAAGGCTAATTATAAATTATGTTATGTAATTAGTTAATTTCAGTATGTTGATTCGAGCTAATTATAGATTATTTATTCTGCAAACTAGAGTATGCATAACTTTAGATAGTTATATTATCCTTGGTTGAAAATAACATGTTTGTTGAGACAGTCTGGTCTCTCCTTTAAAATGTGATTTGTCCTACTCCAATGATATATTTTAGTTGATATATTATTGAGCAACACATAAGTCTTTTGTTACCACAATAATAAAATCGTAAAGTCTTAACCATTTGTACTTGACAAAAGCTATCATGAATTAATCTGTCTCTCTACTCTAATAAACTTAAATGGATTGATTATCATCATATTAAGATTAATTTGTTTCAAGTTGGCCCTTATAGGCTTGTACAATAGTTGCTACTTTCTTAATCATGACACCAGACCTATTTGTTATCATTATAATATTTTCAGCCCTATTTGTTATCATTATAATGTTTTGGCTTGACCCTTTGGCATATTTTTTTCTGAAATAATTGTTACTCTAACAATACGTTGAACCATATCATGAGAATTTTTTTTTTAATTGTCTCTCACATTATCTGATGCAGTAGCCTTGTAACTAGTATCACATCCAACTAGGGTAAATTGCGGGATGACACCTTTTTAATACTTTTTTTGTTTTATTGAACTTTCGAATCTAAGTCGTCATATGAAAAAAAAATATAAAGAGTGAAAAAAAGATAATCTAGTTCTCTTTTTAGATTGACATATAGTGGATTTTAGATCCGAAGATGGTGTCCCTATAGATTTCATAAAGTTTTTTCTAAGATGACACCGAAAGATATGCATTGTAGATCCGATATATTATTATTTGATTTTAATTTTGAATTAAATTTTTTTCATATTACATATAGCATATTACAGATTTTATGTTTACAATTGATATCGGACCTAAGTTCTTGAGATTAAATACCTTAGATCTTTTCTTTTCTGATTTATGATGCATAAATTATTCATGTATATTATCGATTTAAATTCTTATCTAAATGTGAAAAAAAAAAATTCATTGGTGCTCACATCATCTGATACAGTAGCCTTGTATAATATAGCATCTTTCCACAGGTCTTACATCAGATTGCACCCTTTTAACACTTTCATTTTTTGTTGGACTTCTATAATGTTTTATGTAGGATATATTTTATTGGCGAGACTGCCTTGCATGTTGATCCTTTTACTTAGCTTGTGATTAGATTTGATCTACCAAGTTCGTGCTCCTTAATAGGCATTTTTTTCTTCTTTCTTTGTGGCAATATCACTTTCGTTGAGAAGTTATGACATGGTTCATTTTTATGTTTTAGTTTAAATTTATTTTTCTTTCTTACATATGTCATGATTCTTATCTGGCTTTCTTGACTAACATTATTTGCCCCTACAATACTTCTTATATCATGACAATATAGTTTATACCATTAAGGCATAAACTATAATGTGATGATATAATGATTAGTGGCAATTGTTAGTCATATTATGAGCCATTCGTAGAAGTGGTATATAATTAAGTTTTGTACGTGATGTAACAAATGATTTCAAGAGAAATAAATGATTCAATGATATGATTAAATAATAGTATTAGTATAGTATGATTTAAGAGGAAGTAGTAGGATCCACTAGAACAGTACAGTAGAGGTATGTTGAATCAAGAGTAGACATAAATATTTTTATAATAGTCTTTTCGTTCTATCATCCCTTATGAAAGGTCAAGCCAATACCGTAGCTATTGCAATGCAAAGGGCTTTACTTGAGAATTAGAAGGAACATGGGATTGAGAATTAGAAGGAACATGTATCCCATGTGCAAACTCTGAGAAAGTGTTGCATGGATATTCTACGATAATAAGTATTGAAGAATCGATACATAAAATTTTACTAAATTTGATAGAAATTGTAATAAGAAGTAATATATATAGAGTTAGAGATGCATCCATTTGCATAAAGGGCCCTAAATACATAATTGCTCCGGATATCATCTCACTAACCTAACGGAATCAATTGATTTATATATTAGTGTTGAATCTCATATTTTGATGATGAAACCACTTGATATGTATTTATGTTTTAATCTGCATTTTGAGAGACACAGGATGCTTCGATCAGGATGAGACAATTAAAGCAGAAAAAATCATGTTGTGCTAGAGGAACATGTCAGAAGATTGGACGTCGGGCCGGTGGATCGGTCGACTTATCGACAGAAGGCTTCGGGTCGTGGACTCGAGCATCGGGCCAAGAAGAGCGGGTATTGTGCCAAGGATATCGGAGTTGCGGAGTCAACTGGCCGATTGGGCAATAGGCCGTAGGAGAGGACGATGCGCGGAAGAATCGGACGAAGCGTCGAGGGACCAATGACATGCCGGACAACTTGGTTAATTGCTTAGGATTAATTGTCTCGATCGAAGTTTTGTTTTACATGTGCAGGATTAAATACGATGAAACTAAGACATGTAGCAGGAGTTGCGCCAGAGTCAAGACTATGATCACGTTGGGAGTTCGAGAATTCGATGGAAGTTCGGACGGTCGTCGGAGGTTCTGCGGGAACAAATCCGAGAAGTCCAGGAGCTTGCCAAAGAAGCTCGTCGGAACTTGCCAAGTGGATCGTCGCAAGTCCAGGAGTTTGTCGCAATTCCAGGAGTTTGCCGGAAGTCCGCAGGTGCATCATTGATGGTTCATCAGATGATCGACGGAAGCTCGCTGGAAGCTCGTCGGAAGAAGTGATTGACGCACCGAAGTAAGTTGCAGTAAATGTCTTAAGAAATTCGTAGTTAGCATGATGATTAAGTTAGAAATGGGAGGTGATCCCATTAACTTAATCTTGGGGCAATTGGGCCCTTGACAGACCCAAATTGGGCCGAATGGATCAGCCCATTCGGACCCAGATTACTTGGCCAGAGGTGGCACCGCCTGGGTCGGCGGTGGCATCACCCAAGGCTCAGTCTCTGAGCTCTGGCTGGGCAGTGCAACCGCCTTTGACAAAGATGCAACCAATTGATCTCGGTCTCCGAGCTCTGGCTGGGCGGTGCAACTACCCCAGTCAGGCGGTGGCACCGCCTGAGCTCAGTCTCCGAGCTCTGGTAGGAGGTGCAACCACCCCTGACAAGAGGTGATACCGCCCAGAGGCTCAGTCTTCGAGCTCTGCCAGGCGGTGCAACCGCCAGACCCCAGAATTCTGGGAATTGATAGTTTTGAGCTCAAAATTCAAATTGGGTTGGGGCCTATAAATACCCCACCCTTTCAGCAATGAAAGGGTAACACAAAGGCACCGAAAGCTTGATCTTACTCTATGATTTTAGAGCTCAAAAGTGTTGTAAAGTCTAGAAGTTCTCCTCCCTCTTTTCTTCCAAGTTTTGATCTTTCAAGAGAGGAGAGAAAAGTTTGTAAGGGTTGTCTCCTAAGCCCGTCAAAAGGAGTGAAACTATAAAAGGGTGGTTGGCCTTCGCATATTGAAGGAAGGCCTCTAGTGGACATCGGTGATCTCGTCGGTGGAGGAAGCCAAAATTGGATGTAGGTCAAGATTGACCGAACCACTCTAAATCTCAGATTGCATTTACTTTGAGCATATTATCTTTACTGCAAACCTCCTCAATAGCTTACTGCCTTCTGCGCATTTATGATCGTGTTTCAAAGTTCAGTATTTTCCGAATTGGTGTTTAGACGTAAATTAGTTTTATTGTATGAACATCATATTTCAGTTTACGCTTACATTCTAATTTCTATCATAACTGCAAACTGCCTTCATAGACTTGCTTTAACTATAATTTGCTTGATCACAAGTTAAAGTGATTTACGAATCGGCTTTTCTACCGAAATCGCTCTTATCGTACGAACGTAGTTTTAATCGTCGAAAGTTTTCCGCTGCACTAATTCACCCCCCCCTCTTAGTGCTCTTGATCCTAACAATTGGTATCAGAGCCCGGTATTTCTCATTTCGGATTTACACCCGAGAGAAATGGCTCTTCATGGCTTTCAAGAGGGCTTATCGGTTGTTCATCCATTATTGTTTAACGGATTGGACTACACTTACTGGAAAACTCGAATGAGAGTTTTCTTGATTTCTATGAATTTGGATTTATGGAATATTATTGAAAACAGCTTTCAACTTCCCTCTAAATTGATGAACGAATGGTCGGATTTGGAGAAGAAGTATTTTTTTTTAAACGCAAAGGCTATGAATGTCTTATTTTGCACTTTGGACAAAAATGAGTTCAATCAGATTTTTATGTGCGAAACGGCTTTTGATATTTGGCGAACACTCGAAATCACGCACGAGGGAACTAGTAGAGTCAAAGATTCGAAAGTTAACATTTTATTGCATGATTTTGAGCTTTTTCGAATGCAACCAAGCGAGACTATAGGCAACATGTACACCCGTTTCACGGATGTCGTCAATAATCTAAGAGTTCTAGGTAAATCTTTTTCGACTTTTGATCTTGTAAGCAAGATCCTAAGATCCCTTTCAAAAAGGTGGGATCCTAAAATAACAGTAATATAAGAAACAAAAGATTTAAATATTTTTCCACTTGAAGAACTTATCGGTTCATTGATGACATATGAAATGGTGCACAATGCACATGATTAACATAATGAACAAAACAACCTTCCAAAGAACAGGAAGGATTTTGGACATAGAAAATTTGAAGACCACTCGAGCATAAGCTCAAGTGATGGTGAACTTAAACTACAAATGAAACAAAAATTAAAAATAAAAAAGAATGGAACTACTTACTTTAAACACAAGAAGAAGAGCACAAAGTGGGATGAATCGAGGTCCTCCGAAGACGAGGAGAAAATCAAGAAATGCGAGGTGGCAAACTATGCCTTAACGGCATTCAACGATGAGGTAATCGAAACCCCCTTAATTTGTTTTGAAATTACTTGATGTTTTTCATGATGCATTTTCTGTTTTTAGAATAATTATTTTTCTTGAAAATTACATATTAAAAAAAATATTTGAAAATGCAAGAATATGATCATGCTCGTAATTTGAAAATAATAATGAAAATTACATGTTTCATGTTAATGAAATAAAATGTTAGATTTAAATCTAATGAACATATGTATGTTTTTCTTAAGAAGAAAAAATGTGTATTTTGATTATTTCTGATTTTGATTAAAACCATGCTTAATGTCTTAATGAAAATATTAAGAAGTTTAATATCATGCTATATGTGGTTAAGAAGTAATAATGTGTATCATGTTGATTTCCATTGTTATTTCTCGATTTTGATTAAATAAAATCATGCTTGAAGAAATGCATAATGATGTAATATTAAATATTTTGATACTATGATTGATAATTTTATGCATGAAATTTTAAGTTATACATGATGATTAGCATGTGTTATTTTCGTGAGTGTATTTGAAAAACATAAGGGAAAAATGTGTCCGAATGCATGAATTTATTAAAATCATTTTTCAGACGTCCTTAATTCACTCACTAAATTACTATAATGAGAACTTTACACTATTACATGCCTTAATAATATGTTGGAAATTATGTGTTTTGGATACAAAAATTTCCATGATCATGAGCATGTTTTATCTTCATGATTGTGTTTGAAAATCTATAGCAAAACCATGTCCAAATGCATGAAAGTGTTAAATTTCATTTTTCTTGATCCTAACAATTGAAAATCCAAAAATATCATTGATTTTTGACATATGGAATCAACTAGCAAATGCATCTCTCATAGACTTATCTTGTGAAAAATATCTTTCGAGAAATGGATTTGATGATTCCTTCTTATATCTTTAGAGAAATAGTTTTACGTGCAAGGATTTGATTCACACACATATCTTGATCCCTGTAAAAATGAAGTGTGCTTTAATATCCTATCAATTTTGACTTTATTCAAGTAAGCTCACTAGTGACTTTCCTCCTTCATGCAAAAAAGATAATAACAAATAAAGAGGAAGAAGTAATGAAAGCTATCTCCATGTCATGTTTTCCTTAAGGTATTTGTATAATTGATATCCTATCACTCATTGTTGAAAAATGACATAAACCTAGTTATGGCATGAATCATTACCGCACTTACGTTTAAAACTTGCTTATATCGTTCTCCTTTTTGTTGATGACAAAGGGGGAGAAAAATATGAATTGATACTATGAGTACTATATTTGAATGAGAAATAGATGAAATGCTATGATTGCTAAATACTTGAAATGTTTGAATCATGTTAAGATATCAATAACTTGCATCGTAATTTTACTTGCTGATATCTTGCCATGTGATGAAATGCTATGATTTGTTGCTAAAATGATGCATGCAATACTTATGCTTTTTATTATGATGTATGTGATGTATTGCATATGATGTAAATGATTATTAAAATTGCCTTAATTTGAATTCAAGGTTTATCTCAATTATGAAATTTTGAAATAAGAATGATTACTCACCTTTGTCATGATTTAGAAATTGACATAAAGGGTCTTCCCTTCTTTTTGACAATGACAAAGGGGGAGATAGCTGGCTTGCACAATTCAAGAAGAAAGCAAAAATTGCACTTATCAAAAGAGAAGAAATTGCTATCTTGAACATCACCGAGAATTGCTAGATTGAAATCTCAAGAAATGCAAAAATGTGCTATCTTGCCTATCTCAAGATGCAAAACATGCTAACTTGCACTTTGCAATGGAAGCAAAATTGCTAGCACAAACTTTACAAAGGAAGCAAGAAATTGCTCATCTCAAAAGAGAAGCAAAGATTGCTAACTTGCATATTTCTAGGAGCAAAAGTGCTATCTTACCTATCGCAAAGAAAAGCAAATATGCCAACTTGCATATATTTGAATTTGCTATCTTGTATGTTGTAAAACTTGCCTATCTAAAACTTGATAGCTTGAATGTTCTAAGCATGATGTAACACTTGCTAAATTTTCTAGCTTCAAAACTGCATGATGATAAAACTTGATACTCTGTTTTTCATGCAATGAGTTAAACTTATATTCCAAATACAAGAATAGTTGGACTTCTCCTTTTTGTTGATGACAAAGGAGGAGAAGTATGATGTTATGCATAAGTCTATGCTTAAGTTCATGATGACGTGTTGCAAGTATTCATGATGAACATTGCAATGACTTGAATTCAGTTTGAATTCAAGGTTCTATCAATATGACATATTGATAGGGGGAGTTTGTTTAAACTCCGGGAGTTAAGGATAACTCCGTCATCAAGTAGTTGTCATCATCAAAAAGGGGGAGATTGTTGAATCTCGTATTTTGATGATGAAACCACTTGATATGTGTTTATGTTTTTAATCTACGTTTTGAGTAACGCAGGATGCTCCGATCAGGATGAGACAATTAAAGCAGGAAAAATAATGTTGTGCTGGAGGAACATGTCAGAAGATTAGACGTCGGGCCGGTGGATCGATCGACGTATCGACAGAAGGCTTCGGGTCGTGGACTCGGGCATCGGGCCAAGAAGAGCGGGTATTATGCCAAGGATATCGGAGTTGTGGAGTCAACTGGCCGATTGGGCAATAGGCCGCAGGAGAGGACGATGCGCGGAAGAATCGGACGAAGCGTCGAGGGACCAATGACATGCCGGACAACTTGGTTAATTGCTTAGGATTAATTGTCTCGATCGAAGTTTCATTTTACATGTGCAGGATTAACTACGATGAAAGTAAGACATGCAGTAGGAGTTGCGTCGGAGTCAAGACTATGATCACGTTAGGAATTCGAGAATTCGACGGAAGTTCGGACGGTCGTCGGAGGTTCTGCGGGAACAAATCCGAGAAGTCCAAGAGTGTCACATCCTGAATTTTTTTTTTTTTATTTCCACATAGGCCAAATAGATAAACATCACTTTATTCATCATCTATAACCATTTATTACAATTCATTTATTCATCAAATTACAAATAGAAAAGTAAACATAGTGATGTTAACTTCAAGAGTCATCCAAGTGGCTCTACCTAGCGGTACAAGAAGGTCCGCTCTCTACTAGAATCCGATTTAGTACTAGAGGGAGGCTGCTTTGATAATCAAAAACAAAGAAAATTCAGCAACGCTGAGTAGGAACCCCAAAAGTCAAATCAAGATGAATACATGATCAAAATTCAATCAATCATCCCATTGGCGTATATCAAATACCCGAAGGAGCACTCCCCCAACAACGGATGGAGAGGCTTTATCCTACGGGATGAGTTTGTGTTCTCCCAACAGCGGATAGAGGAACCGTCCAGCCGCCACGTCTGACGGCCCGCTAATCCCCGAAGGGAATCGCCCTACCTGCCCTTGGTAGGGAAATAACATAATCTCACACTAGTCATGTCCATATAGGGATGAAATAACACATTTAAATATTTCTTTCAAATATCATCAATACCAAATAATACAAATTAGCCCTCAATTGACTTGAACTCTAGTTCAATTGATCCAATTGAACTCAATTTATTAGGACCTAACTAAACCGATCTCTAATCCTTATTTAATTGGTCTGGAACCACCCTAGACTAGTATAATTTGAATTAGATTAGGTTCAATTTAGGTTAAACTAACTTGAATAAGTCAATCAATTTGGAATCACCCTGAATTGATCTAGACTAATCAAGCCTAGTTTAGTTCAATCAATACTTGGGCTCAAATCCAACAATAATATTGAGCTAGATTAAGCCAGCTCATCTACTAGTCATGTGCATTATACATGACTGGGCATTCATCACACAAGGCATACATGCCTTGGCCTATGGACTGGTCATGTGCATCGCATGTGACCGCCCATGATGGTTAGGCTGGGTTAGCCTACGGGCCCAGGGCCTGATCCGTGGGTTGGGCCTGGCCTACGGGCTAGGCCTAGTTTACTGATTAGGCCTAGCCAATAGGCTGTGGCCTGACCTTTGGGTTGAGCCTGGCCTGTGAGCAATTTCAATCTAAATAATATATAATTTCATACCGCAACATATATTCATTAGCAATATAAACAAAAAACATAATAACGCATTGAATGATAGACAAGGAGATAAGCTTTAAAACAAGGAAATAACATTCTAATTTAAATGGAAATCATAATACATTAAAAGACATAAACTTTAATATAATGAAATAACCTTTTAAATTCACATAAAAATCATGCTTTCAATACATATAAAATTTCAACATATTCTAGTCAAATTCTAAATCATTTAGAATAACATATTTTAAATTTCAAATTAATGAATATCACAAAAGATTTTAGATAACATATTTTAATCTAATAATATTTTAATCCAGATAAGATTAAAGATAAACAGTAATATCAGGAAATATCAGATAAAACATATAAATTTTTAACATCTTTAAATCTACAATAAAAACTTAATCATGGGTCAACATTATACAAGTGATTACTTTAATGTAATAATAAAAAAATTAACATTTAAAGATTTGATAAATATTTTTCAAACTACAAGCTTTCAACATTCAAAGAATCAAAATAAAAACTAAAACTTTTAAATTTAAGAAAGGCAGGGAAACCTACCTCTTGTCAATAGGGTGTAACTCCTCGTTCTCTTGTCAACAGGGTGTAACTCCTCGTTCCTCCCGCTGCCAGGCTCGATTAGGTGAGGAATGAAGGAGAGAAATTCCTCCTTTAAATTGGAGGAGTTGAGCCTCTATTAAGGGAAATAAATTTTAATTTTCGTATTTATTTAATATAAATTATTTCCATTTAATATACTAACAAATATGATATCATCATATTTGGAATACTTACTAGTTATTTCCGTAATTCATATCAACAAACAAGGAAGTAGATTAAGATTTCCTTAAATTATAATAACAAGGAAGGAAAGAAAATCAATTCCTAACTTAAATATTTGATGTGATTACATTTCTCCCCTCCTATAGGAAATTTGGTCCCCAAATTTAGCTTACCTTAATAGAATAGATGAGGATACTGCTCTCGCATTTCTTCTTCTCTTTCCCATGTTGCCTCTTGGTCTGAATGGTGTTGCCAACAAATCTTTACCAAAGGTATAATTTTGTTCCTTAGAACATGTTCTTTTCTTTCCAAGATCTGGGTTGGTTGTTCTCTTAAAGTGGCATCATCTCGCAATTGTAGAGGTTGGTAAGATATGACATGTGATGGATCCCTGATATATCTTCGAAGCATTGACACGTGGAATACATCATGGATGCTAGCCAAAGCCGGGGGCAATGCCAATCTGTATGCTACAGGCCCAACCTTTTGTAAGATCTCAAATGGGCCAATAAATCTTGGGGCTAACTTTCCCCTTTGACCAAACCTTATAACTCCCTTGGTTGGCGACACCTTTAAGAAGACATGCTCACCAACTTCGAACTCTAAATCTCTTCGCCTTCGATCTGCATAACTTTTCTGATGACTTTGAGCTATTAATAATCTTTGGCGTATAATTCGAATATTATCAGCATCATTTTGAATTAACTGAGGCCCCAAAAGCTTCCGTTCTCCCACCTCATCCCAATATACAGGTGATCTGTACTTTCTTCCATAAAGAGCTTCAAATGGAGCCATCTGCATGCTAGAGTGGTAACTATTATTATAAGAAAACTCAATTAGTGCATATCCCAACTCCCACCAAAGTCTAAAGCACATGCTCTTAAGAGATCTTCAAGAGTTTGTATTGTCCTTTCAGATTGGCCATCAGTTTGGGGGTGAAAAGCTGTACTAAATTTTAACTGCGTGCCCAAAGATTTTTGTAAACTTTCCCAAAATTTAGAGGTGAATCTTAGATCTCTATCTGAGATAATGCTAACTGGCACCCCATGATATCGAATGATTTCCTTAATATATAAGCTTGCTAGTTTATCCAATGAATACTTCTTGTTAATAGGAAGGAAGTGAGCAGATTTAGTAAGTCTGTCTACTATTACCCAAATTCCGTCATATCCTTTCACAGTCTTGGGTAATCCTGTCATAAAATCCATAGTGACTTGCTCCCACTTCCATTCAGGAATCGAAATCCTTTGCAACTTTCCCGCAGGTACTCGATGTTCTATCTTCACCTGTTGACATATCAGACATTTAGAAACAAACTCTGCTATATCTCTCTTCATACCACGCCACCAATAGTTTTGATGTAAATCTCGATACATCTTAGTAGTCCTGGGATGGATATTAAATTTTGATCTATGTGCCTCCTCTAATAATTGCATCTTTATTGGATGGCTTTCGGGAACACAAAGTCGATTGTGGAATGTAATAGAACCATCTTCGGCTTGGAGAAATTCAGGTCTAGATCCTTGAGCTATTTTCTTAACTATCATTTGAAGATATGTATCTTCCTTTTGACCTTCTTTAACCTTTTCCACCAAAAATGATTCTGCCATCAAACACACAAGAAAATCTTTATTTGTCTCCGATAAAAGTTTAAGTTTTAAGTCTGCTAACTCCGTTATCATAGAATTCCTTTGAATATTCATATACGCTACAAGACTGTAGGTATTTCTGCTTAAGGCATCAGCAACTACATTAGCTTTCCCAGGATGGTAGTTGATATTAAAATCATAATCCTTTAGAAAGTCCAACCACCTTCTTTGTCTCATATTTAAATCTTTCTGTGTGAAAATATATTTGAGACTCTTATGATCTGTGAAGATTTCAAAAGTCTGTCCATATAGATAATGCCTCCAAATTTTCAGTGCAAAAATGATAGCTGCTAGCTCTAAGTCATGAGTAGGATAGTTCTTTTCATGAGGCTTTAATTGCCTCGATGCATAAGTAACTACCCTCTCATTTTGCATTAGAACGCAACCAAGCCCTTGTAGTGAGGCATCACTATACACTACAAAACCTTCGCCCCCTGAAGGAATCACCAAGATAGGAGCACTAGTTAATTTCTTCTTCAATTCTTGAAAACTTTGTTGACATTTATCATCCCACATGAATTTTATGTTCTTTTGTGTCAAATTGGTCAATGGTGCTGCTATTTTTTAAAAGCCTTCTACGAATCTTCTATAGTATCCAGCCAAACCCAAGAAGCTTCTAATCTCTGAAACATTAGAAGGCTGCTTCCATTTTATCACAGCTTCAATCTTGTGAGGGTCAACAGATATACCAGCGCTCGAAATTACATGACCGAGAAACATAATTTCATTGAGCCAAAAGTTACACTTACTTAACTTGGCATATAGTTTCTCTCGCCTTAGGACTTCCAGAACTGTCTTAAGATGGTGTTCATGCTCTACTATGCTTTTGGAGTAGATCAAGATATCATCAATAAATACAATTACAAATTTATCGAGATAAGGGTGGAATACTCTATTCATGAGATCCATGAAGGCAGCTGGTGCATTTATGAGTCCAAAAGGCATTACTAAGAATTCATAATGATCATATCTTGTTTTAAAGGCAGTTTTCTGTATGTCTCCTTCTCTTATCTTTAGTTGATGATACCCGGATCTCAAATCAATCTTTGAGTATACTTGAGTACCTTGAAGTTGATCAAACAAGTCATCTATTCGAGGAAGAGGATATTTATTCTTTATGGTTACTTGGTTGAGTTGTCTATAATCAATGCATAGTCGCATAGATCCATCTTTCTTCTTCACAAATAGGACAGGGGCACCCCAAGGTGATACACTAGGTCGAATAAAACCCTTGTCCAAAAGCTCTTGGATCTGTTTCTTTAACTCCTCCAACTCAATTGGTGTCATTCTATATTGAGGTTTAGAAATAGGTGCAGTACCAGGTAGAAGATCAATTGTAAATTCAATTTGTCTATTTGGTGGCAGTGCATGTAGATCTTCAGGAAAAACATCTGGAAAATCCTGTATAATGGGGATGTCCTTTAATACTGGCTTCTTAGATTCTTCTCCAGAAATAAAGGCCAAGTATCCCTGACATCCCTTCAGTAATAGTTGGGTAGCACTCAAGGCTGAAATAATAGAAGGGAACTTTTCTTGAATCCCAATGAACTTGAAAGGTGGTTGATCTAGAGGTGAGAAAGTAATAGTCTTCCGAAAACAATCGACACTTGCATGGTATGCGGAAAGCCAGTCCATACCCAAGATAGCGTCGAAATCTTGAAATTCTAGTAGAATAAGATCTACTAGCAAATCGTGACTTTCAATAGTAATAACACAGTTTCTATATATCTGATCAACTATCAAAGAGTTTCCAACCGGTGTTACTACCATTAATGCATTATTCATTGTCTCACGATTCTTATGTAATTTCATAGCAAAATAGGGTGATATAAAAGAATGTGTAGAACCAGAATCAATAAGCACAGATGCTGGCATACCATAGAGTGTGATGATACCTTTAATAATAGATCCCGAGGCTTCAGCATCTTGATGAGTTAGTACATAGACTCTTGCCTGTCCTTCCTCTCTGGGTCGTAGCTGTTGTTGTCCAGTTGTTTGGGGTGGAGCTCGGCATTGATGTTGCTTCCGTGGGCAATCCTTCGACATGTGCCCGGGTTGTTGACAATAAAAACATACGCGTTGTCCCATGGGGCATGAGGTGGAAACATGATCTGTCTTCCCACAGAAATAACATCTTATAACAACTTGATTGCTAGGAGCTCCAGCTTGTTGATACTCGAACTGTTTGCCTTTTCCTTTCTTTGAGGGCCCAGAATGTGATCCCCCATACGTAAATGGTGCAGCACTAAAAGGTCGCTTTCGATCCTTTCTTTGTTGTAATTCATTATCCAATTTCTCTACCACCAAAGCTCGATTTAACACTTCAGCATATGTTGGTAAAATCAGTACTGCAACAGACTTTCTAATTGATTATCGAAGTCCCCTCTCAAAATGACGAGCTCTTTGACTTTCATTAAAAGCAATATGTGGAGAGAACTAAGCCAACTCAGTGAAATGATGATCATATTCTATTACAGTTCTATTTCCTTGGTGGATGCTAAGGAACTCTTGTTGTTTCTCAAAGCGAACTGAATCAGGAAAGAACTGCTCATAAAATGCATCTTTAAACTGCTCCCAAGTTACCACATTACCTCCAGCCTCTAACATCCTCCTTTTTTAGGTCCACCAAGTGTCTGCCTTCCCTTCCAAAATGAAAGAAGCAAAAGGCACTTTCTGATTTTCCCTACATTCGATAGCTTCGAATGTCTTTTCCACTTGATGAATCCAACGTTCAGCAAAGATTGGATCTGGCTTGCCTTCAAAAACTGGTGGTCCCAATCTCTTAAAGTGATCTAAAGTATTATTCCTACCCCGTGGAATTTCATCTCGTTCCTCTTGACGCTCAAAATATCCTCTAATAGCATTGAGGACTCCGTGTACATTATCTTGAGCATTGACGGGTGCTGGGGCATGAGGGGCATTCTGCGAAGTCGGAGAAGCTGGTCTATAATCAGTGACAGGTGTACGTGAGGATTGGGTTTGCTCTACGATGCATGGAGCTTCCAAGTTATTATTTGTTTGAACACCTCTCCGAGTGCGTAGACCAATAGCATTGCGACCATAAGCACCCCGAGTGATAGGACCACTAATCTCTGGAATTGGCTCCATTACTCCTATAATAGGTTAAAGACAATCATTGGTTAGAATCAATCAAGGGACCTAATACAACTACAGGCCCTAGAACATGCTCTAATACCATAAAAAGATGTCACATCCTGAATTTTTTTTTTTTTAATTTCCACACAGGCCAAATAGATAAACATCACTTTATTCATCATCTATAACCATTTATTACAATTCATTTATTCATCAAATTACAAATAGAAAAGTAAACATAGTGATGTTAACTTCAAGAGTCATCCAAGTGACTCTACCTAGCGGTAAAGGAAGGTTCGCTCTCCACTGGAATCCGATTTAGTACTAGAGGGAGGTTGCTCTGAAAATAAAAAATAAAGAAAATTCAGCAACGCTGAGTAGGAACCCCAAAAGTCAAATCAAGATGAATACATGATCAAAATTCAATCAATCATCCCATTGGCGTATATCAAATACCAGAAGGAGCACTCCCCCAACAGCGGATGGAGAGGCTTTATCCTACGGGATGAGTTTGTGTTCTCCCAACAGCGGATGGAGGCAAATTCATATCACACTCCCAACAGCGGTTGGAGTGGTGTCCCACACCCGCCAAAGTGGGGACACGTTCCTCCCAATAACGGATGGAGGAACCGTCTAGCCGCCACGTCTGACGGCCCGCTAATCCCCGAAGGGAATCGCCCTACCTGCCCTTGGTAGGGAAATAACATAATCTCACACTAGTCATGTCCATATAGGGATGAAATAACACATTTAAACATTTCTTTCAAATATCATCAATACCAAATAATACAAATTAGCCCTAAATTGACTTGAACTCTAGTTCAATTGATCCAATTGAACTCAATTTACTAGGACCTAACTGAACCGATCTCTAATCCTTATTTAACTGGTCTGGAACCACCCTAGACTAGTATAATTTGCATTAGATTAGGTTCAATTTAGGTTAAACTAACTTGAATAAGTCAATCAATTTGGAATCACCCTGAATTGATCTAGACTAATCAAGCCTAGTTTAGTTCAATCAATACTTGGGCTCAAATCCAACAATAATATTGAGCTAGATTAAGCCAGCTCATCTCCTAGTCATGTGCATTATACATGACTGGGCATGCATCACACAAAGCTGGCCCAGCCTTGGCCCATGGACTGGTCATGTGCATCGCATGTGACCGCCCATGATGGTTAGGCTGGGTTAGCCTACGGGCCCAGGGCCTGATCCGTGGGTCGGGCCTAGCCTACGGGCTGGGCCTAGTCTACTGATTAGGCCAAGCCAATAGGCTGTGGCCTGACCTATGGGTTGGGCCTAGCCTGTGAGCAATTTCAATCCAAATAATATATAATTTCATACCGCAACATATATTCATTAGCAATATAAACAAAAAACATAATAACGCATTGAATGATAGACAAGGAGATAAGCTTTAAAACAAGGAAATAACATTCTAATTTAAATGGAAATCATAATACATTAAAAGATATAAACTTTAATATAATGAAATAACCTTCTAAATTCACATAAAAATCATGCTTTCAATACATATAAAATTTCAACATATTCTAGTCAAATTCTAAATCATTCAGAATAGCATATTTTAAACTTCAAATTAATGAATATCATAAAAGATTTTAGATAACATATTTTAATATAATAATATTTTAATCCAGATAAGATTAAAGATAAACAGTAATATCAGGAAATATTAGATAAAATATATAAATTTTTAACATCTTTAAATCTACAATAAAAACTTAATCATGGGTCAACATTATACAAGTGATTACTTTAATGTAATAATAAAAAAATTAACATTTAAAGAATTGATAAACATTTTTCAAACTACAAGCTTTCAACATTCAAAGTATCAAAATAAAAACTAAAACTTTTAAATTTAAGAAAGGCAGGGAAACCTACCTCTTGTCAACAGGGTGTAACTCCTCGTTCTCTTGTCAACATGGTATAACTCATCGTTCCTCCCGCTGCCAGGACTAGGTGAGGAATGAAGGAGAGAAATCCCTCCCTTTAAATAGGAGGAGGTGAGCCTCTATTAAGGGAAATAATTTTTAATTTTTATATTTATTTAATATAAATTATTTTCATTTAATATACTAACAAATATGATATCATCATATTTGGAATACTTACTAGTTATTTCCTTAATTCATATCAACAAACAAGGAAGTAGATTAAGATTTCCTTAAATTGTAATAATAAGTAAGGAAAGAAAATCAATTCCTAACTTAAATATTTGATGTGATTATAAGGAGCTTGCCAAAGAAGCTCGTCGGAACTTGCCAAGTGGATCGTCGCAAGTCCAGGAGTTTGCCGGAAGTCCGCAGGAGCATCACCGAGGGTTCATCGGATGATCGACGGAAGCTCGCCGAAAGCTCGTCGGAAGAAGCGATTGATGCACCGAAGCAAGTTGTAGTAAATGTCTTAAGAAATTCGTAGTTAGCACAATGATTAAGTTAGAAATGGGAGGTGATCCCATTAACTTAATCTTGGAGCAATTGAGCCCTTGACAGAACCAAATTAGGCCAAATGGATCAGCCCATTCGGACCCAGATTACTTGGCCAGAGGTGGCACCGCCTAGGTCAGTGGTGGCATCGCCCAGGGCTCAGTCTCTGAGCTCTGGCTGGGCGGTGCAACCGCCTCTGAGAGAGATGCAACCAATTGATCTCGGTCTCCGAACTCTAGCTGGGCGGTGCAACTGCCCTAGTCAAGCGGTGGCACCGCCTGAGCTTAGTCTCCGAGCTCTGGCAGGAGGTGCAACCACCCCTGACAAGAGGTGATACCGCCCAAAGGCTCAGTCTTCGAGCTCTGCCAGGCGGTGCAACCGCTAGACCCCAGAATTTCGAGAATTGATAGTTTTGAGCTTGAAATTCAAATTGGGTTGGGGCCTATAAATACCCCACCCTTTCAGCAATGAAAGGGTAACCCAAAGGCACCGAAAGCTTGGTCTTACTCTGTGATTTTAGAGCTCAAAAGTGTTGTAAAGACTAGAAGTTCTCCTCCCTCTTTTCTTCCAAGTTTTGATCTTTCCAGAGAAGAGAGAAAAGTTTGTAAGGGTTGTCTCCTAAACCCGTCAAAAGGAGTGAAATTGTAAAAGGGTGTTGGCCTTCACCTATTGAAAGAAAGCCTCTAGTGGACGTCGGTGATCTCATCGGTGGAGGAAGCCAAAATTGGATGTAGGTCAAGATTGACCGAACCACTCTAAATCTCAGTTTGCATTTACTTTAAGCGTATTATCTTTACTGCAAACCTCCTCAATAGCTTACTGCCTTCTGTGCATTTACGATCGTGTTTCAAAGTTCAGTATTTTCCGAATTGGTGTTTAGACATAAATCAGTTTTATCGTACGAACATCATATTTTAGTTTACGCTTACATTCTAATTTCTATCATAACTGCAAACTACCTTCATAGACTTGCTTTAACTGCATCTTGCTTGATCACAAGTTAAAGTGATTTATGAATCGGCTTTTCTACCAAAATCGCTCTTATCGTACGAACGCAGTTTTAATCGTCGAAAGTTTTCCGCTGCACTAATTCACCCCCCCCTCTTAGTGCTCTTGATCCTAACAATTGGTATCAGAGCCCAATATTTCTCATTTCGGATTTACACCTGAGAGAAATGGCTCTTCATTGCTTTCAAGAGGGCTTATCGATTGTTCGTCCATCGTTGTTTAACGGATTGGACTACACTTACTGGAAAACTCGAATGAGAGTTTTCTTGATTTCTATGAATTTGGATTTATGGAATATTATTGAAAACAGTTTTCAACTTCCCTCTAAACTGATGACCGAATGGTCGGATTTGGAGAAGAAGTATTTTTCTTTAAATGCAAAGGCTATTAATGCCTTATTTTGCGCTTTGGACAAAAATGAGTTCAATTGGATTTCTATGTGCGAAACAACTTTTGATATTTGGCGAACACTTGAAATCACGCACGAGGGAACTAGTAGAGTCAAAGACTCGAAAGTTAACATTTTATTGCATGATTTTGAGCTTTTTCAAATGCAACCAAGCGAGACTATAGGCGACATGTACACCCATTTCACGGATGTCGTCAATAATCAAAGAGTTCTTGGTAAATATTTTTTGACTTTTGATCTCGTAAGCAAGATCTTAAGATCTCTTTTAAAAAGGTGGGATCCTAAAATAATGGTAATACAAGAAACAAAAGATTTAAATATTTTTCCACTTGAAGAACTTATCGGTTCATTGATGACATATGAAATGATGCACAATGCACATGATGAACATAATGAATAAAACAACCTTCCAAAGAACAGGAAGGATTTTGGACATAGAACATTTGAACACCACTCGAGCATAAGCTCAAGTGATGGTGAACTTAAACTACAAATGAAACAAAGATTAAAAAGCAAAAAGAACGAAACTACTTACTTTGAATACAAGAAGAAGAACACAAAGTGGGATGAATCGAGCTCCTCCGAAGACAAGGAGAAAATCAAGAAAGGCGAGGTGGCAAACTACGCCTTAACGGCATTCAACGATGAGGTTATCGAAACCCCCTTAATTTGTTTTGAAATTACTTAATGTTTTCATGATGCATTTTCTTTTTTTAGAATAATTATTTTTCTTAAAAATCGCATATTAAAAAAAATATTTGAAAATGCAAGAATATGATCATTCTCGTAATTTGAAAATAATAATAAAAATTACATGTTTCATGTTAATAAAATAAAATGTTAGAATTAAATCTAATGATCCTATGTATGTTTTTCTTAAGAAGAAAAAAATGTGTATTTTGATTATTTCTGATTTTGATTAAAACCATGCTTAATGTCTTAATGAAAATATTAAGAAGTTTAATATCATGCTATATGTGGTTAAGAAGTAATAATGTTTATCATGTTGATTTCCATTGTTATTTCTCGATTTTGATTAAATAAAATCATACTTGAAGAAAAGCATAATGATGTAATATTAAATATTTTGATACTATGATTGATAATTTTATGCATGAAATTTTAAGTTATACATGATGATAAGCATGTATTATTTTCATGAGTGTATTTGAAAAACATATGGCAAAAATGTGCCCGAATGCATGAACTTATTAAAATCATTTTTCGGACGTCCTTAATTCACTCACTAAATTGCTATAATGAGAACTTTACACTATTATATGCCTTAATAATATGTTGAAAATTATGTGTTTTGGATACAAAAATTTCCATGATCATGAGCATTTTTATCTTCATGATTGTGTTTGAAAATCTTTAGCAAAACCATGTCCGAATGCATGAAAGTGTTAAATTTCATTTTTCTTGATCCTAACAATTGAAAATCCAAAAATATCATTGATTTTTGACATATGGAATCAACTAGCAAATGCATCTCTCATAGACTTATCTTATGAAAAATATCTTTCGAGAAATGGATTTGATGATTCCTTCTTATATCTTTAGAGAAATAGTTTTACGTGCAAGGATTTGATTCACACACATATCTTGATCCTTGTAAAAATGAAGTGTGCTTTGATATCCTATCAATTTTAACTTCATTCAAGTAAGCTCACTAGTGACTTTCCTCCTTCATGCAAAAAAGATAATAACAAATAAAGAGGAAGAAGTAATGAAAGCTATCTCTAAGTCATGTTTTCCTTAAGTTGTTTGTAAAATTGATATCCTATCACTTATTGTTGAAAAATGACATAAACCTAGTTGTGGCATGAATCATTACCGCACTTACATTTAAAACTTGTTTATATCGTTCTCCTTTTTGTTGATGACAAAGGGGGAGAAAAATATGAATTGATACTATGAGTACTATATTTGAATGAGAAATAGATGAAATGCTATGATTGCTAAATACTTGAAATGTTTGAATCATGTTAAGATATCAATAACTTGCATCGTAATTTTATTTGCTGATATCTTGCCATGTGATGAAATGCTATGATTTGTTGCTAAAATGATGCATGTAATACTTATGCTTTTTATTATGATGTATGTGATGTATTGCATATGGTGTAAATGATGATTAAAATTGCCTTAATTTGAATTCAAGGTTTATCTTAATTATGGAATTTTGAAATAAGAATGATTACTCACCTTTGTCATGATTTAGAAATTGACATAAAGGGTCTTCCCTTCTTTTTGACAATGACAAAGGGGGAGATAGCTGGCTTGCACAATTCAAGAAGAAAGCAAAAATTGCACTTCTCAAAAGAAAAGAAATTGCTATCTTGAACATCACCGAGAATTGCTAGATTAAAATCTCAAGAAAATGCAAAAATATGCTATCTTGCCTATCTCAAGATACAAAACATGCTAACTTGCACTTTGCAATGGAAGCAAAATTGCTAGCTCAAACTTTGTAAGGGAAGCAAGAAATTGCTCATCTCAAAAAAGAAGCAAAGATTGCTAACTTGCATATTTCTAGAAGCAAAAGTGCTATCTTACTTATCGCAAAGAAAAGCAAATATGTCAACTTGCATATTTTTGAATTTGCTATCTTGTATGTTGTAAAACTTGTATATCTAAAACATGATAGCTTAAATGTTCTAAGCATGATGTAACATTTGCTAAATTTTTT
The DNA here is from genome assembly GCF_036884655.1 of Musa acuminata AAA Group. Lineage (NCBI taxonomy): Eukaryota > Viridiplantae > Streptophyta > Magnoliopsida > Zingiberales > Musaceae > Musa > Musa acuminata. The sequence goes on along the minus strand of NC_088339.1, from coordinate 12,027,222 downwards.
AGCTTCAAAACTGCATGATGATAAAACTTGATATTCTGTTTTTCATGCAATGAGTTAAACTTATATTCCAAACACAAGAATAGTTGGACTTCTCCTTTTTGTTGATGACAAAGGGGGAGAAGTATGATGTTATGCATAAGTCTATGCATAAGTTCATGATGACGTGTTGCAAGTATTCATGATGAACATTGCAATGACTTGAATTCAGTTTGAATTCAAGGTTCTATCAATATGACATATTGATAGAGGGAGCTTGTTTAAACTCCAGGAGTTAAGGATAACTTCGTCATCAAGTAGTTGTCATAATCAAAAAGGGGGAGATTGTTGAATCTCGTATTTTGATGATGAAACCACTTGATATGTGTTTATGTTTTAATCTGTGTTTTGAGTGACGCAGGATGCTCCGATCAGGATGAGACAATTAAAGCAGTAAAAATCATGTTGTGCTGGAGGAACATGTTAGAAGATTGGACGTCGGGCCGGTGGATCGGTCGACGTATCGACAAAAGGCTTCGGGTCGTGGACTCGGGCATCGGGCCAAGAAGAGCGGGTATTGTGCCAAGGATATCGGAGTTGCAGAGTCAACTGGCAGATTGGGCAATAGGCCGCAGGAGAGGACGATGCGCGGAAGAATCGGACGAAACGTCGAGGGACCAATGACATGCCGGACAACTTGGTTAATTGCTTAGGATTAATTATCTCCAGCAAAATTTTGTTTTACATGTGCAGGATTAACTACGATGAAATTAAGACATGCAGCAGGAGTTGCGCCGGAGTCAAGACTATGATCACATTGGGAGTTCGAGAATTTGACGGAAGTTCGGACGGTCGTCGGAGGTTCTGCGGGAACAAATCCGAGAAGTCCAGGAGCTTGCCAAAGAAGCTCGTCGGAACTTGCCAAGTGGATCGTCGCAAGTCCAGGAGTTTGCCGGAAGTCCGCAGAAGCATCACCGAGGGTTCATCGGATGATCGACGGAAGCTCGCCGGAAGAAGCGATTGACGCACCGAAGCAAGTTGCAGTAAATGTCTTAAGATTACTTGGGCCGAATGGATTAGCCCATTCAGACCCAGATTACTTGGCCAGAGGTGGCACTGCCTGGTTCGGCGGTGGCACCGCCCAGGGCTCAATCTCCGAGCTCTGACTGGGCGGTGCAACCACCTCTAACCGAGGTGCAACCACTTGAGCTCGGTCTCCGAGCTCTAGCAGGAGGTGCAACCACCCCTTACAAGAGGTGATACCGCCCAGAGGCTCAATCTTCGAGCTCTGCTAGGCGGTGCAACCGCTAGACCCCGGAATTCCGGGAATTGACAGTTTTGAGCTCGAAATTCAAATTGGGTTGGGGCCTATAAATACCCCACCCTTTCAGCAATGAAAGGGTAACCCAAAGGCACCAAAAGCTTGAACTTACTCTATGATTTTAGAGCTCAAAAGTGTTGTAAATTCTAGAAGTTCTCTTCCCTCTTTTCTTCCAAGTTTTGATCTTTCAAGAGATGAGAGAAAAGTTTATAAGGGTTGTCTCCTAAGCCCGTCAAAAGGAGTGAAACTGTAAAAGGGTGGTTGGCCTTCACCTATTGAAGGAAGGCCTCTAGTGGACGTCGGTGATCTCGTCGGTGGAGGAAGCCAAAAGTGGATGTAGGTCAAGATTGACCGAACCACTCTAAATCTCGGTTTGCATTTACTTTGAGCATATTATCTTTACTGCAAACCTCCTCAATAGCTTACTGCCTTCTGCGCATTTACGATCGTGTTTCAAAGTTCAGTATTTTCCGAATCGACTTTTAGACGTAAATCAGTTTTATCGTATGAACATCATATTTTAAGTTTACTTTTACATTTTAATTTCCATCATAACTGCAAACTGCCTTCATAGACTTGCTTTAACTGCATCTTGCTTGATCACAAGTTAAAGTGATTTACAAATCGGCTTTTCCACCGAAATCACTCTTATCGTACGAACGCACTTTTAATCGTCGAAAGTTTTCCACTGCACTAATTCACCCCCCCCTCTTAGTGCTCTTGATCCTAACAATTAGATTATATATTAGGGGAGATTGTGAATAACTCTCAAGATAGAAGTTATCTTAAAGATGATATGTCTATGCCTATTCGAAATGTGAATCATAGTATTCATTCCTATGGGAATGGGAATAAAAAACAAGAGATGTGGATGAATGGAAGTTTAACTTCTATGGAAGCACTTCTCGTGATTTAATTGATTTATTTTATTCATTTCCTACATGCAGAGGAAGAGGACATTAATTTCAAATAAAATAAAAATAGGTTTACTCTACCCATTTTTACCTTCTAAAATAGATTAACTAATCTAAAAAAAAAAAAAATATTGACATGTATTTTTATTGGCCAATCATAATTACATTTTAAGACCAATAATTGTCTCAAAAGATCCAATATACACATATTATTGGACCCTTTAAATAAGAGTCAAGAAGATCCTATGAGAATTGAATATGTTCACATAGAAGATGTCAAGAAGATCCTATGATTTACCTAAGAATAAGTTTTCATTTTAAATCCATTACAATTATTTCATCTTCTTTTTCTAATAAAAATAGAAAGAAAAATTTGTAAAGAAAGAAGAAATTTATTTTTAATCTTTTTGGCACAATATGTATTTTCATGAAATAATCATAATCAAATTAATGTATCAAAGAATAGTAACTTTGAAGTCACTATTCTTAGATACTTATATCCAGGTATTTCACAGTTGAATTAAGTTAAAAAATACTTAAATTTAGCGATTTATCAATAGATAATGTTGCCCCTATACCTAACCAAAGAGCTGCTAATCAAAAAGTCTATTGTAGCTATTGGATGATGAAATAGATTTTAATATTTATTAATATTCTTAAAAAAAAGTGTTGTCAATAATCTCATTGGTATTGAAACTATTAAAAAAAACACCTAATAACTTATTGGGCATTGTATGGAGTATTTATAATACGGAACGAAGTACCATTTGGGTAATATTTTCAAAGCCTACATTAATGGTTCTAGAATTACCAAGCCTATGCAATAGTACCTAGAATTGCTACTGAAATATCATTGGGCCATGTGGTTTCTCCATAATAATTATGCCCTATCTCTATAGCCATTTTACATCTTAATATAGTATTATTTGATACGACGTATTTTAGGCCCAAGATACGTCATAGCTGAAGCCACACGTCAAGTCAGAACCGTACCAAGAAGCTATTCCACATGTCCCATCCCGAGAGCTCGGTCATAAGTGTCGTCCCATCCCTCGAGAGTGCCACGCCGAACCGACATGCTATTAACCCTAGTACAATAGTATAAAGCCCCTGGCCAGCATCCGGCCAGAGGTGAGAGGAGGGAAGAAAAATAGAAAACAATCCACCCACTACTAACTTGCTCATCGAAGGGGCCAAAGTTGGGGATCACCCGACGAGGGCCATTTCTGTAGGCGAATGACCACTCGCGAGCTGCGAGCGTCTCAACCCAGGGGTCGCCATCCAACGCGCAAGGATGAGTCGTCAATCGACCGGAGCCCGACCAACGCTAACAAGCATCCCTTCCCGAGGGCACGACCACCTCGTCATCCAGCTCACTCGATAGAAGGCTCCCGACATTGACCCGTGGACCAAACCGTGCTAACTCATCAGCCATGGTATACTTGTTCACTAACATTTTGGCGCTAGAAGAAGGGCCATGTCGTAGAAGCATGTAGTAGAAGCTCTCCTCGAGGGAGAACCACCGACCGTTCTCCCCTCCATCGAGCCCGGAAATCAATCCCTCCCCACCCTCGGAGATGGGGGTATCCCGGCCTCGACGCCAGATCGCTACTGGCACCTTTTCAATGACCCGTGGTTGTCACCCCTCGAACTAACCACAGGACCCTTGGCTGTGACACCCGAGGCATTCCTCAGCCTGACCAAACAAGTGCAAGCCATGGTGGGCATGATGCAGACGCTCGCTCCGTTCATTCCTCAGATCATATGGGTAGCAGCTCCCCCAACTGACCCGACCCGACAGAGGCCGAGTGGGTAGCAAGTTGAGATGGGGGAAGCCCGAGAGCAAGCGACGGACCCGAGAGGTCTGCCCGAGCAAAGCATACCCGCACCCTGCTAAGTCACACTACCCCACTTCGAGCTTGACACCATATCGTTTGACTTGGCGGACGACTCGCTCAGGGCCCAGTTGTCCCGAGTCAACCAATGCCTGGACGAGTTCTAGCACGAGTTCCAAAAATCACTGAGCGAGTCTAGCAAAGGCGGCTCAGGCAGGTCCCCATTCACACAGGAAGTACAGGACAAGTCGGTACCCCTCAACTTCAGGCTGTCGGTATTGGAGACATATGACGGCGGCTTCGATCCCGCGGAGCATGTCTCCGCATTTCGGGCTCAGATGGCCCTCTATGGCACCTCCGATGCATTGATGTGCCGGGCATTTCCGACCACCCTGAGGGGATCGGTAAGAGCGTGGTTCAACCGACTGTGCCAATCTTCGGTCTTGTCCTTCGACCAGCTCACCAGGGAGTTCGAGCAGAACTTCCTCACCAACGTGCGACCTAGGCCTTTCATGGCCACCCTGCGAACTTCCTCTTAATATAGTATCGTTCTAGTCAAGTTTTTTTGTTATTGGGATAGGTGAATTCTTATGGATCCACCCCCTGAAGGAACCAAATATGATAATTTTTCATCATTTGGCTCGAGCAAGAATGAAATGAATGGAAAAAATAGATCCGTATAAAATCTACTTTTCATACATATCTTCACATATCATATATAATGACTCTATATAAGAAAAGATTTACTAAATTCTATTTTCTAGGGTTGCGACTATTTATTGCAACTAATTTAGTTCTTAAAGGTAAATGCTCGATATCCAAGTCAGCTTATAAATTTGATCATAATCAAGTGTTTTTTGGATTGCCACATATTTTTTTATTGGTGTTTATTCCCCTAATATCTTAATTTTTTTACGTACAAAATATTTACTTGTTACTAATAAAGTCCAACCATAGATCTCTTATTTCACTCTGATAGTGTTATAGATTTGGATCGATGAAGAGGAAATGAATATGTTTCCATACTGTAAATAAGGAAGTGGAATAAATAGAATATCGAATCATCCCACCTCACTTATTTTATTCTATAGGATCTAACGAAGCCTGTTCATGCATAACATGATTCAGATATGATCATAGAAAAAGTTCTCCTCAAATAAATCGACCTGTCCTCTACAACATAGGGTGCTTACGTGGTATTTAAAAGTGAAGATACATTGGGTTATGAATTCAAATGTTAGGGATAAAATCAATCGTTTTAGTGACAATCATAAGTCATCCTCTCTTTGAAAAATTCATTTCTAACTATTCGTATCAAATAAAGAATATAACACTTCCAAGTTGAAGAAAAGTATTCAAATAAATAACATGTCTTATTTTTTCAATAATCCATATTTATAGCAATGAAATATTATTGGATATTTCATCTGCCTTTGTTCCTCCCAAGTATGATATATGATGAATTACATCTGCCTTTGTTCAAGGCAAACATTTTAATCTGCCAAGCTTCAGGACATCATAGGTTATGCCATTAAACCATGAGTTGTAGAAAGCATCTCAACTCATGGTTTGGCTCTCTGATAAGCACACTCCTCTAGCCCAACACCATTCACAGGTAGATCATCTTCAGGGAAGGGGCAATGCGTTATACGATCTGGATATTCCGGAATCTGCGCACAGGGAGTGGGCGTCACGTGACTCGATACGCCCTCCACGTCGGTGCAGTTCCAAATCGGCTTCTTCGACTTCACCACCTCCGCCGTCACATTGTAGATGCATATTCCGGTGAAGGGCGCGCCGGGAATCCCCTCCAGCTTCGCGGCCATGGTCACGTTCTCGGCCACCACGTTGCTGTAACTGATATTCTGCACCACCGGAATGGCTTTCGGATCAAATTTGTCGTCCGGGTGCTGCCCGTAGGTGCCCGTCATCCAGAAGACCCACTTCATTGTGTGCAGATTCATTCTTCTCACGAATATGTCCTTCACGTAAGCTCCCCTTCCGATGGTCGTCTTGATCCTGACGCCGGATTCGGAGTGGATGGCCGTGATGTCTTCGGCCCGGACATCTTGGATTCCTCCCGACATCTCGCTTCCCAGGGCGATGACAGCGCTCGTGGGGGAGATGCAGGTGAGCCGTCTGATCACTATGTGTTTGCTTGACATGTTGAATGCAATCCCGTACTCATCCCAACCGCTTTTAATGGCGATGCAGTCATCGCCTGAGACTATGTAGCAGTCCTCAATGCGGACATTGGAGGATGAGTCTGCGAAGAAGAGAGAAACCACCAAAAAGAATCAATCGAAACAGCAACATAGAATCTACAACCCAAGTAAATGTAGGTACGATATCCACCTGGATCGATCCCATCAGTGTTGGGAGAGTTGACCGGTGCAAGAATTGTGATGCCTGAGACGATTACGTGGCTGCACAGTGCATTCATTCACGTTAACATCAGATTGTAACAATAGAATGGAAAGCAAAAGAAGCCTTCAAGTGTTCTGAAAGTAGATTATTAATATAAACCTGCTGTACACTGGATGGACATTCCACGATGGAGAGTTAACCAATGTAATGTTGGAAATCAGCACTTGTTTGCAGTACATCAATTCAATGAGGTATCCACGAGTGTAATTGAGTTCTTTGTTACGGAACATTTTCCACCAGGTTTCACCTTGTCCATCGATAGTTCCATTATTCCCTAAAAATAACAATAAAACTTGTTAGCATCAGGACGTGGTATGTTGCAATCAAATTATATTCTGTTCCCCATCTATGATGCAAACAAGTTAGATGATGATATATATGTGTCTTCTTGTCAATCAAAGCACGCCAAAACATCATAAACTGAATTAAATATTATAGTTTTTGATTAAAAATAATTTTTTTATTAAATTTTAGGGGATCATGGAATGACAACACGACGCAGGCTTTATGAATTTAGAAGTAATGTGATAGAAGTACTGGAAATATGCAACGTATATACTACCTGTTATGACCACATCGGTTAGGTTATATCCCATGATGAGATTACTGTATCTACCCCCAGCCGCATCTCTTCCTCTACCGTAGGAGGGCAAAGGGTCAATGATCGGCCACTCGTTGATATCCTGCATAAGCATATCATCAATTATCTTAGTTGATGCAGATTGAACAAAAGAACATAGTATTAAAGCTTCTATTAGCTACCAATAAACAAAAAAAAAAAAGAGTATCCATGCAATTCATAAGCAATGCTGTCCAAGTTGCAGTGTGAGAAGCCATAAAAAGGGATTGCAGAATAGAAATTTATGTTATATAAGCTGCAGTTGAAATCTAACTTGTTCTCCCAAGTTTGTAGCATTAATAGAGTTTTGCTGTCTTCAGGAAACCCAATTAGCTACACAGATCTACAAGGTTTAGTCAAAAAGAAAACACTGAGAGATTGGATGACAGTACTCTTTCCTACAAAATATCAAAGAGAGAGTTTGTGTTTTGAGAGTCTAAATAGCAGTTTTGTGTTAGAAAGTCATCCGCCTAACTTTTAGACTGATGGTGGAGCCTAAAATTAATGTAAGGGTACTGATGGTGGGGTCACCAGTGACGAATCTATTCTTCATCGTCACCGTTCATCTGGCGAGAGCTGTTAGATGAACGGACTCGATGGGAAGGGCTACTAGCCATAATCACCACCGAGGATGATAGAGGCGATGGTAATGGCAAACAAGCCATGAACGATTATGAACATGCACTCTACATCGAAATAGATGGAGGAGAAGGTGGGGGAAGGGGGCGGAGGAGGGAGGCGGACCTGAGTGGCGAGGATGACGGCGTCATGGTCGAGGAAGAGGGTGAAGTGGTCGGCGAGGTTGAAGGGCCCGGTGAGCCACCGGCCGGCCGGCACCACCAGCATCGCGCCGCCGTCGTACGCCACCTTACTGAGGTTGGCCACAGCCGCCGCAAAGGCCGCCGTGTTGGAGGTCACCCCGTCGCCCACCCCGCCGAAGTCCGTCAGGCTGGCCACGTGGGCCCGGCATCCTCTTGCCCCCGCCGCTGCGTAGTGGAAGGCTTCTAGCTCCGTCGCACCACCTGCCTGCCGGTGGTGGCGATGGCCCTCAGCGATCCCTATGAACGCCGTTGTTACCACCGTCCACAGCACTAAAATAATCAACACCTGCACGTAACCGAGAAAAGTTGGAGTTTGAAGGATTAAAGCTTTAAGATAGGATTACTAGGAAAAAGAAAAGAAAAGGAGAAGAGGTGTTACACGGAATATTGGCTGCGAGTGCTCCATTGTCAGAGAGATGTGTCGGAAACAGAATGCTTCCACGGCTCGGCTCTTGTTCTATATATAGAGAGAGATGGAGAGAGAGAGAGAGAGAGAGGAAGGCTAATTATAAATTATGTTATGTAATTAGTTAATTTCAGTATGTTGATTCGAGCTAATTATAGATTATTTATACTGCAAACTAGAGTATGCATAACTTTAGATAGTTATATTGTCCTTGATTGAAAATAACATGTTTGTTGAGACAGTCTGATCTTTCCTTTAAAATGTGATTTGTCCTACTCCAATGATATATTTTAGTTGACATATTATTGAGCAACACATAAGTCTTTTGTTACCACAATAATAAAATCGTAAAGTCTTAACCATTTGTACTTGACAAAAGCTATCATGAATTAATCTGTCTCTCTGCTCTAATAAACTTAAATGGATTGATTATCATCATATTAAGATTAATTTGTTTCAAGTTGGCCCTTATAGGCTTGTACAATGGTTGCTATGTTCTTACTCATGACAACAGACCTATTTGTTACCATTATAATATTTTCAGCCCTATTTGTTATCATTATAATGTTTTGGCTTGACCCTTTGGCATATTTTTTTTCTGAAATTATTGTTACTCTAACAATACATTGAACCATATCATGGGAATTTCTTTTTTAATTGGTTCTTACATATCTGATATAGTAGCCTTGTAACTAGTATCACATCCAACTAGGGTAAATTGTAAGATTATACCTTTGTAATACTTATTTTGTTTTATTGAACTTCCGAATCTAAGTCATCATATGAAAAAAGAATATAAAGAGTGAAAAAAGAGAATCTAGTTTTCTTTTTAGATTGATATATAGTGGGTTTTAGATTCGAAGATGGTGTCCATATAGATTTCATAAAGTTCTTTCCGGATGATATTGAAAGATATGCATTGTGGATCCGATATATTATTATTATTTAATTTTATTTCTGAATTATATTATTTTTATATTACATATAGCATATTACAGATTTTATGTTTACAATTGATATCAGAACCTAAGTTCTTAAGATTAAATACCTTAGATCTTTTATTTTCTAATTTATGATGCATAAATTATTCATGTATATTATCGATTTAAATTCTTATCTAAATGTGAAAAAAAAAAATTCATTTGTGCTCACATCATCTGATACAGTAGCCTTGTATAATATAGCATCTTTCCACAGGTCTTACATCAGATTCACCATTTTAACACTTTCATTTTTTGTTGGACTTCTATAATGTTTTATGTAGGATATATTTTATTGGCGAGACTGCCTTGCATGTTGATCCTTTTACTTAGCTTGTGATTAGATTGGATCTCCCAAGTTCTTCCTCCATGATAGGCATTCTTTTCTTCTTTCTTCGTGGCAATATCACTTTCGTTGAGAAGTTATGACATGATTCATTTTTATGTTTTAGTTTAAATTTATTTTTCTTTCTTGCCTACATCATGATTCTTACCTGGCTTTCTTGACTAACATTATTGGCCTCTACAGTACTTCTTAAAATTTTTTAAAATTTATTAATATTCTTAAAAAAAAGTGCTGTCAATAATCTCATTGGTATTGAAACCATTAAAAAAAACACCTAATTACTTATTGGGCATTGTATGGAGTATTTATAATACGGCAACGAAGTACCATTTGGGTAATATTTTCAAAGCCTACAATACTAATGATGGTTCTAGAATTACCAAGCCTACATTACATGCAATAGTACCTAGAATTACTACTGAAAAAAATATAAAATATCATTGGGCCATGCGGGTTCTCCATAATAATTATGCCGTATCTCTTTAGCCATTTTAGCTCTTAATATAGTATTATTTGATACGGTGTATTTTGGGCCCAAAATACGTCACAGCTGAAGCCACACGTCAAGTCAGAACCATACCAAGAAGCTGTTCCACATGTCTCATCCTAAGAGCTCGGTCATAAGTGTCGTCCCATCCCTCGAGAGTCAGCGGCCACGTCGAACCGACGTGCTATTAACCCTCGTACAATAGTATAAAGCCCTTGGCCAGCATCTGGCCAGAGGGGAGAGGAGGGAAGAAAAATAGAAAACAATCCACCCACTACTGACTTGCTCATCGAAGGGGCCAAAGTCAAGCATCACCCGAGGAGGGCCATTTTTGCAGGCGAACGACCACTCGCGAGCCGCGAGCATCTCAACCCAGGGGTCGCCATCCAACATGCAAGGACGAGCTATCAATCGGCCAGAGCTTGACCAATGCCAACAAGCATCCCTTACCGAGGCCACGGCCACCTCATCATCCAACTCACTCGACCGAAGGCTCCCGACATTGACCCGTAGACCAAACCGTGCTGACTCATCAGCCACGGTATACTTATTCACTAATATTTTGGCGCTAGAAGGAGGGCCATGTCGCAAGAGCATGTCGTAGAAGCTCTCTCCAAGGGAGAACCATCGACCAGTCTCCCCTCCGTCGAGCCCAAAAATCAGCCCCTCCCCCCCCTCGGATATAGGGGGATCCCGGCCTTAACGCCAGATCGCTATTGGCACCTTTTCAATGACTCGGGGTTGTCGCCCCTCGGACTAACCATGGGACCCTCGGTCGTGACACCTGAGGCGTTCCTCAGCCTGACTAAGCAAATGCAAGCCATGGCGGGCATGATGCTGACGCTCACTCTGCTCATTCCTCATATCGTGTGGCTAGCGGCTCCCCCAACCGACTCGACCCGACAAAGGCCGAGTGGGGAGCAAGTCGGGATGGGGGAAGCTCAAGAGCAAGTGACGGACCCGAGAGGTCTGCCCGAGCAGAGCATACCTGCACCCTGCTAAGTCACACTACCCCACTTCAAGCCTGACACCATATCGTTTGACTCGGCGGACGACTCGCTTAGGGCCTAGCTGTCCCAGGTCAACCAATGCCTAGACGAGTTCCAGCGCGAGTTCCAAAAATCGTAGAGCGAGTCCTACGAAGGCGGCTCAGGCAGGTCCCCTTTCACTCAGGAAGTACAGGACAAGCCGGTACCCCTCAACTTTAGGCTGCCGGTATTGGAGACGTATGATGGCGGCTCCGATCTCGCAGAGCATGTCTTTGCATTTCGAGCTCAGATGGCCCTCTATGGCACCTCCAATACATTGATGTGCCGGGCATTTCTGACCACCCTGAGGGGTCCGGTATGAGCGTGGTTCAACCGACTGCGCCAATCCTTAGTCTCATCCTTTGACCAGCTCACCAGGGAGTTCGAGCAGAACTTCCTCACCAGCGTGCGACCTAGGCCTTCCATGGCCACCCTGCTCGTGTTATCTCAGTGCGAAGGTGGGTTGCTCTCCCAGTTTGTGGCACATTTAGCCACTGAGATCCAGGGATTCCCGGACGCTCACCCCTCTTTAATCATGTAGGCATTTATGATGGGTTTAAAGCCTTTGAGATTCTTCTCGTCGTTGATCAAGAAGCCGCCAATAACCATCTCCGAAATTCTCTAGCACGCCAACTAGTATGTCACCGCTGAAGCATTGGTGGCGGGGAAGCGCATGGACGACAAGAGGCCAAGGGCGGAATAATCCCGGGGAACAACCTCAGTAGCCCTGGCGCCACCCCGCCGAGGGCCCAACCGACAAGAGCTACTACTCCCGAGGCCCTCGCCTCTTCCCATGAATATGTCTCGCACTAAGATCTTTCTCCAAATTAGGGAAAAGAGTCTATTGCGACAACCTCATCCCATGAGGGCCAGTCACAAAGATCGGTCCAAATATTACAGGTTCCACTGGGACTACGGCCATGACACAAAGGACTGTCGCGACCTCCAAAATCAAATAGAGGGATTGATCCGGAGAGGTCACCTCGAACGCAATAACAAGGAACCCTGGGAAGCGACTCCACGCCCCAAGGGACCCGTTGAAAGATAAATCGACGTCATCTCTGGGGGACCAGCAGCCGGCTGCAATAGCTTTGCAGCGAGGAAGGCCTATGACCGTAGCGCATTCGAGAAATGTCCCTGGCCTGAGCTCGAGCTTGAAATCACCTTCGGGGCCAAAGAAGTCAAGCGCTCCCATCATGATGATGCTCTGGTGATCTCCATCCAGATTGCAAACGCCCGAGTCAAAAGGGTGATGGTTGACACCGAGAGTTCTGTCGATTTCCTTTACTTTGACACCTTCAAGAGGCTCGGCTTGACCGAGGGAGACCTCACCCCCATGGCGTTAGTACTTACAAGATTCATGGGAGATTCCATCTCCCCGCTCAGGACCACGGTCCTCGCTATCACCATTGGGGAAGAGCCGAGAGCAAAGACAAAAATGACCACCTTCATGGTAGTTGATCTACCCTTGGCCTATAACATCATCCTCGACCGATCGATGTCTAAAAAGTTAAAGGCGGTGGTTTCCACCTACCACAAGGCCATTAAGTTTCCGACCTCGATGGGGATCGAGGAGGCCCGAAGTGACTCGGGAGATTCAAGGTGATGCTATCTCACGTCGGTTACTCTCTCGGGGAAATCATGCCTGACTCAAGTCCCCAACCCCCGTGAAGGACCCATAGCACCGATGCCGCTAGAGTCTCCCGAGCGACTCACCGAGGTACCCCAGAAAGGGAGCCAACCCAATCTGACCATCAAGGTCGGAACCACACTCCTCGAAATAGATCAGCTCCACCTCATTGACTTCCTGACGAAAAACGCCGATATGTTCGCATGGTCCTCCGAGGAGATGCTGTTAGGACTCTAGCTATGAGAGTCCTAATTGAGAGGGACATTCATGTAAAATCTACCTAAGTTGACCCCTATTAAAGAGGTGAAGAGGCTGGCTAGGGTTAGGAGGTTGTTTCTTAGAGAAGAATTAGGAGTTGTAAAGGAATGGAGTCTTGAGTAGAAGTCCTATTAGGAGTTGGTTAGAAGTAGGAGTTTGAGTAGGAGTCCTATTAGGAGTTAGGGTTTAGAAACCCTATAAATAGCCATGTATTCCTCCTCTTTTGATAAGCAATAGATGAATCTTTTCTGCAGCCTTTGAGCAGCAACTTGGAGGGAGGAACCCCTATAGAGTTCCAAGGAGGCCGATCCCCTAAAGAGATCAACCCCAAGTTTAGAATCTACAAGGGTTCTAACACCTGGTGTTAAAGTAGCGTTCTTGGTATCTTGCTGCTCTTCCACTGCCATCCATCAGCCCTCCACAACCGCCCAAAGCAATTCCCACAATTGCTTAAAAGATCTTCGCTGAATTCCACCATCATCTCCACCACCGCGGATCATCCTTTGATCTCCCCATGAATTGCAACAGGTTCTGGTTTCCTACCTTACTGTTGCTACAATTTAGTTATCCTTATTCGAAAATCTAAAAAAAAAACTTTTCCTATATTGCTGCATAAACTTTTCGTCATAAAGTTTTCATCTCTACGACGAAAGATACATTATAGAATTCCAACCACATAGCACTGATAAGACCCTAAAGTCTTATCGTAGGCTCTGATACCAAATGATAAGACCCTAAAGTCTTATCGTGGAAGAAATGGGAGAAATGGGGATGATAATGATCGCTTCGAGGGGATCGGCCTCCTTGATCGCTTCAAGGGGATCGGCCCTCCTTGATCACTTCGAGGGGATCGACCCTCCTTGATCACTTCGAGGGGATCGGCCTCCTAGGGTTTGTCCATAGATAGAATAGTATTTTTCATAGATTACTGAAAAGAAGCAGTTACATCCCTATTTATAGAGTTCCACCTAGAGTCCATCAGGACTTGAAGTCTAATAATAAATAAATATTAAATAAACCTCTACTTGACTCTAACTGAACCAAACCGACTCAACAAACAACTAGACTAAACAGACTTTAGGATAAGAGGTTGATCCCCTCGAAGCGATCAAGGAGGGCCGATCCCCTCGAAGTGATCAAGGAGGCCGATCCCCTCGAAGCGATCATTATCATCCCCATTTCTCCCCTTTCTTCCACGATAAGACTTTAGGGTATTATCATTTGGTATCAGAGCCTACGATAAGACTTTAGGGTCTTACCAATTGGTATCAGAGTGACGATAAGACCTTTAGGGTCTTATCAATTGGTATCAGAGCAACGATCCTTGGTGCAGCCCGCCGCAGCCTTACCGTTATCGCTGTTTCCCCGGCCAGCGACCTTCGACCACCGCTCGACCTCCTCGCTGCCCCATCTCGTTCAAAAAAAAAAAAAAAAAAAAAGAAGAAACACGAGAGGAAGAAGAAGCTGCAGCCACCCCTGCTTTCGGCCAGCCCACCTGCCACTGCTGCTCTCCGGCCAACGCCCACCATCGCCCCGCTTCCCGGCCGGCGACCACCGCCGCCGCTGTTCCCCGGCCAGGAGACAACGATCAAGGAGGCCGATCCCCTCGAAGCGATCAAGGAGGATCGATCCCCTCGAAGCGATCAAGGAGGCCGATCCCCTCGAAGTGATCATCCCCTTTCTCTTCTTCTTTTTTACGATAAGACTTTAGGGTCTTATCATTTGGTATCAGAGCCTACGATAAGACTTTAGGGTCTTATCATTTGGTATCAGAGCAACGATCCTTGGCGCAACCCGCCGCAACGTTGCTTCCCTTCTTCCCCACCACCACTACAAGGCAACTCTTTCTTCACCGTTGTCGCTGTTTCCCCGGCCAGCGACCTTCGACCACCGCTCAACCTTCTCGCTGCCTCATCTCGCTCAAAAAAAAAAAAAAAAAAAAAACAAAGGAAAAAGAAAAGAAGAAACGCGAGAGGAAGAAGAAGCCGCAGCCACCCTGCGTCCCCTGCTTCCGGCCAGCCCACCCGCCGCTGCTGCTCTCCGGCCAGCGCCCGCCATCGCCCCGCTTCCCGGCCGGCGACCACCACCGCCGCTGTTCCCCGGCCAGGAGACGACGCTGCCAGCGTCCATCCCAGCCCTACTGCCGCCGCCCGCCTCCCCTTGCGTCGCAGCGCAGCCGCTCGACTCTTCTCCTCGGCGATCGTTGGTGACGCTTCTCCCAGCCGCGCCACCACCGCTGCCTCTCTACCGCAACCCTAGCCGTGCCCCCCCCTTGGGTCGCAGCCGCAGCCGCCTGTTGCCGCAGCCCCTCGTTGCAACGGTTGCAGAAACAGAGTTCCTCTGTTGCCGCAGCCCCTCGTCGGTACAGCCGCGCCGCCTCCAGCACTCCTCTTCCCCTCCAGCGCCGTCGCCGACCAGCCGACTCATCACCGCTGCGGGCCACCGTGCGACGACCGCCGCACGCCTCCCAGCAGCCGATCCTTCTTGCTCTGCATCCGTAGTGCCAGAAACAGGGCAACTCACCGGTTACCCTTGTTCCCAACCGTGACACCGCCGACTCCTCCTTCTCCACCGCTGCCGCTGCTTCTCGGCCGCACGATCACCGCCGCGCCGCCGTTGCCAGCATCGCCAGCGGCTCCGGCTGTGGTGCGATAGAAACAGAGCACCCTGTTTCCCATCTCCAGCATCGCAACTTCCCGGCCAGCGACGACGCTCGCTGCCTTTTTCTCCACCGCCAACGCTGCGCTCCGGTCAGCCACCGCAGCCTTCTCCTTAACCGCTCGTGATCCTTCCGGCCAACTCCTTCGGTGGTGCGACAAAAACAGAACCACCACGCAGCAACAAAAACAGTGGCACCCTCTGCTGCCGTAGCCGTCGATTGTAACCACCGTCGTTGCTCCCGGTCAACGACCAACCCCTCGTTATACAGCAGTTGCCCTCCAACAGCGAATGCAGCAACAGCAGCAAGTACGCTGCCTTGCCTCAACCCTAGCAGCGCACGCAACATCGATTCCTCTTCTCAACCTCGGTCGCATCAACGCTGCCTCCCCCTTGCTTAGCATATTCTGCCACAACCACAGGTTGCCATCACTGCAGCCTCAACCCCGTTGCTCGGTGATTGCCCCTTGGGTCGCAGCAGCTACAGCCACATCAACGCAATCGCCTTCCAACCCCGCACCTCACGCAGCGATAGAAACAAGGCAGCTACTCTTCCTCCAACGCAGCGATCGCAGCACTGTCCTAGGCGTCCACCTCCTCGGCAACTTCGCATCGACAGTGTTGATGCCCTTGACCGACACCAAAAACAGGAGTTGAGATTACAGATTTACAGTCTTACGTAATGGCCACTGATAACTCGGTGAAAACACAAATGGAAGCATTGGAAATCAGAATTGAGAACCGGTTACGAGAAGTACTTAATGATTTCAAAAAGGACTTACTGGGGAGCCTTAGTAAATTTCAACAAGGTGAGAGCTCAAGTTCTACATTGCACAGATCTGGAAATACTAGAAAAGGGCCCCAAGATTGTGACACAATCTACTCATACATGAAGGTGGATGGACAGCTCTCAAAAATTTGTCAGACTTCTACAGTGTTGGAATATCAGAGTAGGTTTGAAAAATTATCAAATCAAGCTAGAGATTGGTCGGAACGACAACTTCTTGATACATTTATTGAAGGGCTTATTCCAGAGATTCGGTGTGAAGTTAAGGCTCGTCAACCTCGCACTATGATAGCTGCGATCTCATTCGCACATCTACATGAGAAAAAAATCAACAGGGAAAATCATGGAAACAAAAGTTACAATAACCAGATGATTAGTAAGCCACCAGCCCTATCTATTCCCAACCAAAGCCTTGACACCCGAAGACTAACCCAAGAAGAACTTAAGGAAAGATCAGCAAAGGGTTTGTATTATGATGAAAAGTGGAGTATGGAGCACCGATGTAAACAAGGGCAACTTCTGATGATTGAGCCAATTAGAGAAGAACCGGAAGTAAAAGAGTTGGACTCCGATCATAAAGGTATGAAAACTGATGAAGATATTGAAGACATCACACATATAGTGCATGCATTGGCTAGTTATGCTAACCCACAAACTATGAAAATCGGAGGAACTTTGAAGCATCAACCTGTCACTATTTTGATTGATACAGATAGTACTAATAATTTTATGGACAGGAAAGTTGCAGCCCAATTAGCCCACCACATTGAAGGCTGTGATATATTCGAAGTTGATGGACGGATTTTAACTTATGATAGCAAAGGCCAGGAATTTCTTGCAACAATTACTATACTGAAAGATCGACCCATTGCTTACACTGTCAAAAAGTGGAGACCATACTTAATTGATCAACGGGTTGTAATGCGTTACAGATAGCCTATGACTGAAGTGCTGAAAGAGAAGCTCCCCGAGATTGGTGCTGCTCAGCCTTGAGGACAAGGCTGATTTGAAGAGGGAGGAACTGTTAGGACCCTTTTTCTGAGCTTTTGAATAATGTTTATTGAGTCTGTTTAGTCCAGTTGTTTGTTGAGTCGGTTTGGTTCAGTTAGAATCAAGTAGAGGTTTATTTAATATTTATTTATTATTAAAGTTCAAGTCCTGATGGACTCTAGGTGGAACTCTATAAATAGGGATGTAACTGCTTCTTTTCAGTAATCTATGAAAAATACTATTCTGTCTTTGGACAAACCCTAGGAGGCCGATCCCCTCAAAGTGATCAAGGAGGGTCGATCCCCTCGAAGTGATCAAGGAGGGCCGATCCCCTCGAAGCGATTAAGGAGGGTCGATTCCCTCGAAGTGATCATCCCCTTTCTCTTCTTCTTTTTTACGAAAAGACTTTAGGGTCTTATCAAGCACCATCTGTTTGATCTTGCTACTGTGTTTTTTCTATTCAAATTTCTATGAAATTTTTATGACATCTTTGACACTTCCTAACAGCAGATTTTCCTTTAGTTTTTTCAAAAAATTCTCAATATAAACCATTGATCTTTTACATCTAATCTGCTATACTTGAAAATCTGCACTGTAAAATTTCAGCCGCATAGCACTGTTTGTTTGATCTTGATACAATATTTTTACTATCCAAATCTTTATAAAATTTTTATGATAGCTTTGACACTTCCTAACAGTAGATTTTTCTTTAGTTTCATCAAAAAATTTTCAATATAAACTACTAATCTTTTATGTCCAATCTGCTACACTTGAAAATCTGTGCTGTAGAAAATTTCAGTCGCATATTATTGCCTTAACCCATCTATTTGCAATCTTTTTTGAATAAAATTTCTTATACACTTCATAAATCATCTTTGCTTCCATCTAAGATTGATCTATAGAGGAATTCATCTCTAAAAATGATTTTGTGTTTCTGTAAATTTTTGTCCCAATCCGTTGAAATTTTTCGATAAGAATTCTGCTATCGCAGGTTGCACTAATTTCCTTACTGTTATACTGTCAAAATTTTCTTGATTAAATTAGAGATCCTTGCTGTCATATAAATTGTGATTTTGCTGTCAATTCTCTCCTCAAATCTCTCAAGTTTTTGGTGGAAATTTCATCGAGAAACTGCTATTTCTTCGACGACAATTCTGTTCTTACAAGATAGCACATACTTGCAGCAACTTCCACTGATTTCTATCAAACCTTTGCTGCCATCTACCACAGATCCAAAACTTTCATCCACAGCCCTAAAACTCCACTAAACCATTCCCTCAAACTGCACCCAAAACAGCCTCAAAACAAGCCTAAACCGCAACCTATATCTACCAATCCACCAACCCTTTCGACCATCACCTCTCTCAACCTATACACGCCTATAACCCGACAACAAAAGAGAGATCATAACATCACAGATTTGGAGGCATATACTAGGGCATCTGAGGAGGCAATCAATGCTAAATTCGAAGCCTTTGAGGCACGAATGGAGGATACGATTCGGACACTCTTTACTGAACTCAGATTGGGCCGACCACTAAGCCCGTAGAAATCACATCAAGGAGAGAGCTCTGCTCAATCACACCAAGCCCAAAGAGATGACTTCCAAAAGAGGAGAGGTTCTATGATCGATCCCAACTATCCACGCATGAGGGTGAACTTCCCTAGATGGGAAGAAGGAGACCCGATTGGTTGGATTTCGCGTGCGGAGCGATATTTTTGGTACCACAAAACCGCAGATGCATCTATGGTAAAAATTGCAGCTATACATCTTAAAGGGGATGCCATACAGTGGTTTGACTAGTTTGAACACACTTATGGAGTCCTTTCATGGCGACAATTCAATGAAGGATTGTTGATCCACTTCAGACCAACTAATTACGAGAATATTGACGGACAATTAGCAAAGATCCGACAAATCTCCACCATTCAGGAGTACCAAACTAGGTTTGAAAGGTTATCTAATCAAACTCATGATTAGTCTCAAAAACAGCTATTAAGGACCTTCATTGAGGGCTTGAAGCCGGAGATCCGGGGAGAAGTTAAAGCGCGACAACCATACACGCTTATGGTAGCCATCTCTTTCGCACAACATCAAGAGGAGCGATTGAATCATGAAGCTTGAAGGACTAGAGTTGCTCCTCAACCAGAAATACTGAAGTCCTTAGCCCCCCCTACTGTCGATCGAGTCCCTGCACCAAAGAGGTTGATAAGAGAAGAGCTTCGGGAGCAATCTGTGAAGCGGTTATGTTGGCATTGCGATGAGCCATGGAGTTACAAGCATTGCTATAGAAAAGGGAGACTTCTTTTGATTGAACCAGTAGAAGAAGAGGTCATTGAGCATTCAAAAGAGAGCCTTAAACATAACAAAGAAGATGCAGAAGATGAGCCACAACCGACCGACGTTACAGTACACACACTAGCTGGCTACTCAAACCCGCAAACGATGAAAGGGAGACTTCTTATAATTGAACGAATAGAAGAAGAGGTCATTGAATATTCAGAAGAGAACCTTAAACATAAAGAAGATATGGAAGAAGAGCCATAACCAACTGACATTACAGTACATGCACTAGCCGGCTACTCAAACCCGCAAACGATGAAAGTTGGAGGCCTTCTCAAACAATAACCTGTTAGGATCAAGAGCACTAAGAGGGGGGGAGTGAATTAGTGCAGCAGAAAACTTTCGATGATTAAAATCACGTTCGTACGATAAGAGCGATTTCGGTAGAAAATCCGATTCATAAATCACTTTAACTTGTAACCAAGTAAGATGCAGTTAAAGCAAAGATATAAAGGCAGTTTGCAGTTTAAGATAGAAATCAGAACGTAAACGTAAACTGAAATATGATGTTCGTACGATAAAAATGATTTACGTCTAAACGCCGATTCGAAAAATGCAGAGCTTGAAACACGATCGTATATGTGCAGAAGGCAGTAAGCTATTGAGGAGGTTTGCAGTAAGGATAAGATGCTCAAAGTAAATGCAAATCGAGATTTAGAGTGGTTTGGTCAATCTTGACCTACTCCACTTTTGGCTTCCTCCACCGACGAGGTCACTGACGTCAACTAGAGGCCTTCCTTCAATAGGCGAAGGCCAACCACCCTTTTATAGTTTCACTCCTTTTGACGGGCTTAGGAGACAACCCTTACAGAATTTTCTCTCCTCTCTTTAAAGCTCAAAACTTGGAAGAAAAGAGGGAGAAGAACTTTTGGCCTTCACATCAATTTTGAGCTCTAAAAATCACAGAACAAGATCAGGATTTCGGTGTATATGCTGTGCCCTTTCAGTGCTGAATGGGTGGGGTATTTATAGGCCCCAACCTAGTTTAAATTTGGAGCTCAAAACTATCAATTCCTGGAATTTCGAGATCTGGCGATTGCACCGCCTGACTAGAGCGGTTGCACCGCCTGGCAGAGCTCGAAGACTGAGCCTCTGGGCGGTGCCACCTCCTGTCAGGGGCGGTTGCACCTCCTGCCAGAGCTCGAAGACCGAGCTCAAGCGGTGCCACCTCCTGACTGAGGCGGTTGCACCGCTTAGCCAGAGCTCGGAGACCGAGCCCAGGTGATGCCACCTCTGTCAGGGGCGGTTGCACCGCCCAATCTCGCTCGGAGACTGAGCCCAGGCGGTGCCACCTCCTGGCTGGGGCGGTTGCACCGCCCAGTCTCGCTCGGAGACTTAGCCCAAGCGGTGCCACCTCCTGGCTTGGGCGGTTTAACCGCTTGGCAGAAATCAGGGTCCGAATGGGTTGATCCATTCGGCCCAATTTGGGTTTTACAGAGGCCCAATTGCCCCAAGATTAAGTTAATGAGATCACCTCCCATTTCCAACTTAATCATTGTGCTAACTACAATTTTTCCTAAGATATTTACTGCAACTTGCTCCGGTGCGTCAATCACTTCTTCCGGCGAGCTTCCAGCGAACTTCCGTCGATCATCCGATGAACCCTCGGTGATGCTCCTGCGGACTTCCGGAAAACTCTTGGACTTGCGACGATCCACTTGGCGAGTTCCGACGAGCTTCTTTGGCAAGCTCATGGACTTCTCGGATTTGTTCCCGTAGAACCTCCGACGACTGTCTGAACTTCCGTCGAACTCTCAAACTCCCAACGTGATCATTGTCTTGACTCCGGCGCAACTCCTGTTGCATATCTTATTTTCATCGTAGTTAATCCTGCACACTTATCTCAACATATAGATTAGATAACAAATGACAATTGACTTCATCATCAAAATCCGAGATTCAACAATCTCCCCCTTTTTGATGATGACAATCAATTGATAATGGAGTTAACCTTAACTCCCCCTGTCTATATGCCATACTTGAGATTAGTCATTCTTGAATTCAAAACCTTTGAATTCAAGAGACATATTGATAAGTTAAAATCATTTAAACTTATCAATACTCCCATCATGATTCCCATCATGATGTTTCTCTCTGAAGATGATGTCAAGGCTTAACATTCATTTTCAAATTTTACATAACAGGTTTGAATGATGGTAATAGTAGCAATTCATCATATTGTAAGATATCAACATGTAAAACTGTGAAGTAAGATTTTGATATCATTACATGATACAAACAAGGCATAATACAAATTATAGCAATCATAGCATCAATTCATATATCTCTTGGTGTTGCAAGCATGGCATTAATACTCATATATTTCTCGGTGATGCAAGCATGACATTAATACTCATATATTTCTCGGTGATGCAAGCATGGCATTAATACACATATATTTCTCCCCCTTTGTCATCAACAAAAAGCATGGTAATTGTGATAGCAGGAGAACAATAAGCAAATTTTGAGCATAAGTGTTATAGTTGTTCATGCCTTTACATGTTATTTTCCAAGCATATAAAGGAAAGCATGATACATAGATTGCTTTGAATACTTCTTCCTTTTTTATTTGTTATAATCTTTTTGCATGAAGGAGGAAGGCTATTTGTGATTTTACTTTGAGTGAAGTTAAAATCGATGAGAGATTAAATCATGCTTCATTTTTACAAGGAACAAGTCTTTGCAAGTAAAAACACTATCATCCATATTTCAAGATGGAATTTATAAGCAGGAATCATTTCATCAAATCCATTTCAGAAAAATATTTTTTATAAGTGTATGAGAAAATCTGATTGTTAGGATACCAATTGTTAAGCGAATCCGAAAATGAAATTAACACTTTCATGCATTCGGACAAGACTATGCTATTGATTTTCAAATACAATCATGAAGACAAAACATGCACATAATTTCCAACATGTTATTTAGGCATGTAATGGCAATCAAGTGATTTGATCATTCAATAAAGTCTGAAAGATAATTTTAACTAGTTTATGTATTCGGACACATCAACATTCCTAATTCTCTTCTTATGAAATCAAATTGTTCTTCATTTAGAGGTTTTATAAAAATATCAGCTAATTGATGTTTAGTATCAATGAACTCTATGATTACATTATGATTAGTAACATGATCTCGTATAAAGTGATGTCTAATATCAATATGTTTTGTTCTTGAGTGTTGTATAAGATTCTTCATTAAGCATATAGCACTTGTGTTATCACATTTAATGGGAATATTTTTAAGATGAATTTTATAATCTTCTAAGGTGTTTTTCATCCATACAACTTGTGCACAGCATGCACTTACTGCAATATATTCAGCTTCAGTTGTTGATAGTGCAACCGAGTTTTGTTTCTTAGATGACCAGGAAACAAGGGCATGTCCTAAAAATTGACATGTTCCTGATGTGCTTTTTCTATCTAGTTTATAGCCAGCAAAGTCCGCATCAGCATAAGCAATTAACTCAAGATTCTTTGATTTTGGGTACCATAATCCTAGATTTGTGGTACCATTAAGATATCTAAGTATTCTTTTAACTGCTTTGAGATGAGATATCTTAGGGTTTGATTGAAATCTAGCACAAAGTCCTACACTGAACATGATATCTGGTCTAGTTGCAGTGAGGTAAAGTAAACTTCCTATCATGCCCCTATAAGTTTTTTGATCGAAGCTTTCTTCACTTTTATCGATTTCTAACTTAGTGGAGGTGCTCATAGGAGTGTTAATAGCTTTTGAATTATTCATATTAAATTTTTTTAGTAAATTCATAGCATATTTAGTTTGACTAATAAAAATGCCATTGCTTAGTTGTTTGATTTGTAAGCCTAAGAATAGTGTTAATTCTCCCATTAAACTCATTTCGAATTCAAGACTTATAGTTTTAGCAAAAGATTCACAAAGAGATTCATTCGTAGAACCAAAGATAATATCATCAACATAAATCTGAACAATAAGAAAATCATTTTCAAAATTCTTGATGAACAATGTAGTATCAACCTTGCCTTTTGGGAAATTATTTTCGATAAGAAAAGAACTAAGTCTCTCATACCAAGCCCTCGGAGCTTGTTTTAAACCATAGAGAGCTTTAGTTAATCTAAACACATGATTAGGGTGGCTATTATTTTCAAATCCAGGAGGTTGTTCAACATAGACTTCTTCGGAAATAAAGCCATTAAGAAAAGCGCTTTTAACATCCATTTGAAACAACTTAAAATTATTACTACTAGCGTAGGCAAGGAGCATCCTTATGGCTTCTAATCGAGCCACAAGAGCGAAGGTTTCTTCGTAATCGATACCTTTTTCTTGGTTGAAAACTTTGGCCACTAATCTAGCCTTGTTTCTAACCACGATACCATATTCATCTTGCTTGTTTCTAAAAACCCATTTAGTACCAATAACTAAATGGTCATTTGGCCTAGGAACAAGCTTCCACACCTCATTTCTCTCAAATTGATTTAATTCATCTTGCATTGCGATAATCCATGAATCATCTTTCATGGCTTCATCAACACATTTGGGTTCAATTTGGGAGAGAAAAGCGGCGTTGGAACAAAAATTTTTAAGAGAAGAACGTGTTTGAACCCCCTTTGATGTGTCTCCTAAGATTAGCTCCTTAGGATGAGCATCTACATACTTCCAATCCTTGGGTAACGATGTTTCGGAAGTGGATGCATCCAAGTTGCTAGTTGGAGACGGGGTTTCATTTAAATTCAAGGAATCAAAATTAACATCATTATCAAAATCGTTTTTCCTGATTTCAAAAATCTCATTGAAAACAACATGAATGGATTCTTCAATAATTAAAGTTCTTTTATTGAAGATACGAAAGGCTTTAGAAACCGAAGAATAACCAAGAAAGATTCCTTCATCGGATTTAGCATCAAATTTTCCTAAGTTATCCTTTTCATTCAAGATAAAACACTTACACCCAAAGACTTTAAAATATGAAACATTAGGTTTTTTGTTGTTCCATAACTCATAGGGAGTTTTGGTGAGTAAGGGTCTTACTAGAACTCTATTCAAAATATAGTATGCAGTATTTACGGCTTCGGCCCAAAAATATTTGGGTAGGCTATGTTCATTCAACATGGTTCTTGCTATTTCTTGTAAATTTTGATTTTTTCTTTCTACTACTCCATTTTGTTGAGGATTTCTAGGAGTAGAGAAATTATGGTTGTATCCATTGAGTTCACAAAATTCTTGGAAATCATGGTTTTGAAATTCACCACCATGATCACTTCTAATTGACGAAATCATAGAACCCTTCTCATTCTGAACAAGTTTACAAAACTTGGTAAAATATCTAAAGCATTCATTTTTCTGTTTTAAGAAGTCCATGTGTATCTGCTATAGTCATCCACAATGACGAAGGCGTATTTGCTACCTCCTAGGCTTGATGTAGAGATTGGTCCGAATAAGTCCATATGGATCAATTGTACGGGCCTAGAGGTGCTTATTTGATTCTTAGATTTGAAACTACCCTTAATTTGTTTACCTAATTGGCAAGCATCACATACATTATCTTTGATGAACTTGATATGAGGAATTCCTCTTACAAGTTCTTTAGATGATATTTGAGTGATTAGTTTCATGCTAGCATGACCTAATCTTTTATGCCATAGCCAAGCATCCTCATTCAAAACCGAAAAACACATTTCATTACACAAATCATTGATGTCAATAGTGTATACATTATTTTGTTTTAATGCAATCATAGACGTGTTTTTGTGTGGTTTTTCAATGATGCAAGCATTAGATTCGAATCTGACAATATATCCTTTATCACATAATTGACTAATGCTCAAGAGGTTATGTTTTAAACCATCAACTAACAAAACATCTTTGATAAAGAAGTTGGATTTGTTACCTATGGTTCCTTTGCCAATGATTTTACCCTTGTTGTTGTCTTCGAAGGTGACATAGCCTTCGTCTTGTTAGGATCGGAGCAGCACTAAGAGGGGGGGGGGGGTGAATTAGTGCAGCAGATTAAAACTTCGGTTTTGGAGAAATCTTTCGTACGATGAAAAGCAATATCAATGGAAACCGATTTTAGAAGCTTGATAACTTAGAAATGTATGGAAGCGTAGTAACTAAGTAGAGAAGTTTGCAGTATGTAAATGGCAAGAGTAGGATGCAAACCAGATAACGCAGCAGCTTTTAAAGTGGTTCGGTCAAAATGACCTACATCCACTTGCGAAGCCTTTTTCGAAGAGGCTTCCAACTTCCACTAGCAAATTTCTTGTAGGGGAAGGACTAATACCCCTCTTATAACCTTTACAAGTGGTTCACACTCTTATAATTCTTTTCAACAAGATGGAAGGAGGTGAACACTTAGGCAATATGAAAAACAAAGCTTGCAAAGACTATTCTAAGGCTCTTAACTTAAACTATTGCTTTTCAAAAGGTTGTGTTCTCTGCTAAGAAATGAAGGGTATTTATAGGCCTCGAGAGGATTCAAATTTGGGCTCCAAATTTTGAATTCTCTTGGGTTTCTAAGGCCGGCGGTGCCACCGCCTGTCAGTGGCGGTGCCACCGCTTGTCAGTGTCTGACACTGACAGTGGACTGGCGGTGCCACCGCCCAGTCAAGCGATTCCACCGCCCAGTCTAGGCGGTGCCACCGCCCAGTCTAGGCGGTGCCACCGCCCAGTCTAGGTGGTGCCACTGCCTAGGCCAATTCAGCTCACTGGTTGGGCTCCAAACTTGGCCCAAACTAGTCCGAACTCGGGCCCAATTGGCCCCTACTTGGGTTATAGGATTAACACCTAATCCTAACCCTAATTAACGTGCTAACTACGAATTTAAAGACATTTTCTAAGCTATTACAAAGTCCGTAAGTCAAGACTTCTTCTGGCGATCTTCCGACGGTCTTCCGATAAACTCTCGGAAACCATTCTACGGACTCCCGGCAAGCTCCTAGACTTCACGATTTGATCTTGGCGAGTTCCAATGAGCTTCTTCGGCAAGCTCCGATCTTTCTCGGTGAGCTCTACGAACTTCCAACGAACCTTCTGGCGAGCTTCCAAAAAACCCTTCGGCAAGCTCCCTACTCATTCTCGGCTAGTTCCGGCAGCATTCCCGACGAACCTTCGGACTTCCGTCGAACTCTCGAACTCGCAACAAATCCTTTGCGCTTGACTCCGACACTTTGTTTCGCTTTATGTCTTCATCGTTATCGTAGTTAATCCTACACACATAAGCCAAAACTCTACTCCGATCTAGACAATTATTACAACACGAATTGACATTCTGTTGCCTGGCACGTTATTGGTTAGCGCTTCGTCCGATTCTTCAGCGCATCGTCCTCTCTTGTGGCTTATTGCCCAATCGGCGGTTGACCTCCGCAACCCCGATATCCTTGGCGTAATTCCGCTCTTGGCCCGATGCCCGACGTCCGAAGTCTTCTGCCATCCAATATCCTAACGTGATCTCCTCCGGTGCAACGTCAATTCCTCCTGCGTCAACTATCTAATCCTGATCGAGTAGACCTGCATCACTCAAAATGCTTTTAAACATCTAAACACAATCAATTAGTTTCATAATCAAAATTCGAGATTCAACAATCTCCCCCTTTTTGATGATGGCAACTAATTGATGACTAAAGGAGTTAACCTTAACTCCCCAGAGTTTAACTAAACTCCCCTATCAATATGCTATTGATAGAACACTTGGATTATCCCAAATCCAAGTAACATTCATCACATGTTATGAAAAATATTTAAACCATCATGCAAATATATATAAAATATTCAATTCAATGCATAAAGTCATCAATATACTTCTCCCCCTATGTCATCAACAAAAAGGAGTAGTAGCTCTAGCTATTTTAAAAGATATGCAAGTTTTTGCAACATAAAGCTAGATTTTCATCACAATATATAAGCACAAAAGCATAGCAAGATTCTTAAGTTCAATCATGGCAATTCAACACTTGCTTCTTGTGCAAGACTACACTTTGCTTTTCTTTGCTTGTTCTCACTAGCAAAAGCTTTCTCCCCTTTGTTTTTGTCGAAAAGAAGGGAAGAGTACAAGCTAGCCAACATTTGCCTTGAGCTAGCAATCTTTCTCCCCCTATGTCATTGCCGAAAAGAAGGAGAGGAACCAATGATTTAAACTTTTACATAAATTATGAATTTGCATCAATCAATATTTCAATCATCACATGATACATACAAGACAAAAATGCAAAGAAATCATGTCATGAAAGACATCAATTGTTAAACATGATATGATAATAGTCTCAAAAATTTTAATTTGCAATACATGTGATACATTGCAATACTAAAAAATTTAATGCAATACTTTTAAGGATATCAACCTATTTTTGATACAAAGCATGGAAAGAGCAATTATATTGTAACTTTTCTAAGTTTTGCATTTTTTGCTTCTTTCGAGATAGCAATTCTTTGCTTCTCTATAAGCTAGCAACTTTTACGATATGCAAGTTTTACTACATACAAGCTAGCAAATTTAAAAATGTGCAAGTTGGCATATTTGCTTTTCTTTGCAATGTGCATGATAGTATTTCTTTGTAATGTTCAAGATAGCAAATTGTACATCATGCTAGCTAGCATATTAAAGATGTTCAAGAAAGTAAGCTCTTTCTTCTCTTTTGAGAAGTGTCATTTTTGCTTCCTTAGCAAAATACCAAACTAACAAGGGACCATGTTTTACATGAGGCAAGCAAACAATTTGGCAAGTGTTACATTTGTATCTTTTCTTTGGATGTGCAAGAAAGTAAGCAAATTTTTACATTTTCTTGACTTGTGCAAGGTAGCTAATTTATTTTTGAGATTACCCTTTATATCAATTCAAGATAGCACATTAGCAACTCTTTCTCTCTCTTTGTCATTGGCAAAAAGAAAGGAAGATTCAAGTCATGAATATCAAAATAATAATTTTATCATGAATATTTCATCATTGTGTGCATCATTATTGCATGCATAATACCAAATCATCATATATATTTTCAAAACATATAAACTCATCATTATATACATGATTCCAAATCATCATTCATATCATTTCAATCATTGTTTCAATCATCACTATAACTCATCATGCATAATATTGAATTAATCGATCAACATTATGAGGATATCATACATGATACTAAAATTTTTAACTATTTATCAACATTTTGATCATGATACCAAACATTCATCATTTAGAGTATTTATGATACAAAACATTAAATCAATATTTATAATACATCATTTTAGCAACAACTCATAGTATTTTAAATCATGATTTACATCATATGTAATACATCACATCATAATTAGAAAGCACAAGTATTGTATGCATCATTGCAAATCATAAACATTTCAAATCATCATGATATTAATCTGTCAAATTGCATCCTGTCATGCATGATCTTAACTTTTTCCCATTTTATCATTGGAAACAAGAAAGAATAAGGGAAGAACAAAATAGTACATAATATTTCAATTATTTCAAGGCATACAAGCCATAAATCCAATGGCATCATGTCATGAAAGATAAGACCTCTTGAATTACAAAAGACATGATTCATTTTATCAAATCACTTCTTTTTATAAATAACAAAAATTGTAGGTGTACAAAGTAGAGATTGTGATTAAAAAAAATCTCAAGTAGTAAATCCAAGAAAACAAGATCATAATTTGAATACAATCTCATTTAAATTCAAATCGTCAAATTCATCAAAATCTCAACATTACTTTCAAGAGATTCAAAATGGTATACATAGATTTATCATAATAAACATCAAGATCAATAGGATAGAGAAAAATAATTTTTCAAGGAAAAAATATTTTCCTCTTTTTAGTTGTTTCAATTCATATGATTTTATTTCACTTATACCAAATAAAAACATGTATCATGTTTAAAACCGAAAGTGTAAGATTTATTACAACAAAGATTTAAAAGGTACTTTCATTATGGTAAAAATTAATAATCCATAAATCACAAGATTCATCATGCATAATTTCAAAATTTATTAAGCATGATCAATATGCATGACACTCATTTATTTTCAAAATATTCATCATGTTTATTTTCATGAGATTCACAAGAATGATAAAATAAAGTCATTAATCTCAATAGGATATAAAATTTATTTCCATTTCATACAATTGATTTCATGTGAGGGTGTTCAAGTGTTTTTGTGAAAACATATATCATCATTTAAAATCAAAACATAAGTTTCGTCATAAAGCCGTCAAGACCAAACACATCAAAAATAAAACATCATGATATCACATCTATCATCAAAAGACTATCAAGAAATTCATACATAGATGTATATGCACTATGTCATCTTAATATGTCATGAGAATGTCATCTTAATTCGTCATAAAAATGATTCAACCAAAAACATGTTAATCCAAAATGAGAGTTTCAAATCAACATTTACTTCAAAAACTCATGCATGACATAAAATCATCAACATACATATGTATGGATTAATCCTAAGCATTATCACATATCATATTATCATCCCTAATATTGCATCATTCAACATTTCAAAACATAACATGCATGAAACTTTTGCAATATACTTTTTATGATCAAATTTTTAATTTTTCAAAGATGCTACAAAGAAAAACATAATATGATTTTTGAAAAATAATTTTTTATTTCCTATTCTATTATCTAAATTAAGCACTTCATGAAAAACTTCAAGTAATTTCAAAATAATTCAAGAGAGTTGAGTTACTTACCTTGTAGTCGAAGCCTATCAAAGCCCAATTCGCCGTTTCATCTTTGGAAGTTCTTGATTCATCCTTGGTTGCCTTCCTCTTCTTTGGCCTCTTCCTCCGTTCAAGTTCATTGTTTATTTTAGATTTTGTTTAATAAACTTATTAAGATTTAGTGTTCGAAGTTCAAGTTCATCATTGTCCTCATCACTTGAGTCATCACTCAAGTGGTATTCATTTGTCCAGTGTTCCAAATCCTTCCTATTCTTTGGAAGGTGATTTTGTTCATCATGTTCATCATATGTTTTGTACACCATTTCATATGTCATCAACGAACCAATTAGTTCTTCAAGTGGAAAAATATTTAAATCTTTTGTTTCTTGTATTGCGGTTATTTTAGGATCCCACCTTTTTGGAAGGGATCTTAAGATCTTGCTTATGAGATCAAAATTTGAAAAAGATTTACCAAGAACTCTTAGATTATTGACGACATCCGTGAAACAAGTATACATGTCCCATATAGTCTCGCTTGGTTGCATTTGAAAAAGCTCAAAATCATGCAATAAAATATTAACTTTCGAGTCTTTGACTCTACTAGTTCCCTCGTGCGTGATTTCAAGTGTTCGCCAAATATCAAAAGCCGTTTCGCATGTTGAAATCCGATTAAACTCATTTTTGTCCAAAGCGCAAAATAAGGCATTCATAGCCTTTGCGTTTAAAGAAAAATACTTCTTCTCCAAATCCGACCATTCGTTCATCGATTTAGAGGGAAGTTGAAAACCGTTTTCAATGATATTCCATAAATCCAAATTCATAGAAATCAAGAAAACTCTCATTCGAGTTTTCCAATAAGTATAGTCCAATCCGTTAAACAACGGTGGACGAAAAACCGAAAAGCTCTCTTGAAAGCCATGAAGAGTCATTTCTCTCGGGTGTAAATCCGAAATGAGAAATACCGAGCTCTGATACCAATTGTTAGGATCGGAGCGGCACTAAGAGGGGGGGGTGAATTAGTGCAGCGGATTAAAACTTCGGTTTTGGAGAAATCTTTCGTACGATGAAAAGCAATATCAATGGAAACCGATTTTAGAAGCTTGATAACTTAGAAATGTATGGAAGCTTAGTAACTAAGTAGAGAAGTTTGCAGTATGTAAATGGCAAGAGTAGGATGCAAACCAGATAACGCAGCAGCTTTTAAAGTGGTTCGGTCAAAATGACCTACATCCACTTGCAAAGCCTTCTTCGAAGAGGCTTCTAACTTCCACTAGCAAATTTCTTGTAGGGGAAGGACTAATACCCCTCTTACAACCTTTACAAGTGGTTCACACTCTTACAATTCTTTTCAATAAGATGAAAGGAGGTGAACACTTAGGCAATATGAAAAACAAAGCTTACAAAGACTATTCTAAGGCTCTTAACTCAAACTATTGCTTTTCAAAAGGTTGTGTTCTCTGCTGAGAAATGAGGGGTATTTATAGGCCTCGAGAGGATTCAAATTTTGGCTCCAAATTTTGAATTCTCTTGGGTTTCCGAGGCCGGCGGTGCCATCGCCTGTCAGTGTCTGACACTAACAGTGGACTAGCAGTGCCAGCGCCCAGTCTAGGCAGTGCCACCGCCTAGGCCAATTCAGCTCACTGGTTGGGCTCCAAACTTGGCCCAAACCAGTCCGAACTCGGGCCCAATTGGCCCCTACTTGGGTTATAGGACTAACACCTAATCCTAACCCTAATTAACGTGCTAACTACGAATTTAAAGATATTTTCTAAGCTATTACAAAGTCCGTAAGTCAAGACTTCTTCCGGCGATCTTCCGACGGTCTTCCGATAAACTCTCGGAAACCATTCTACGGACTCCCGGCAAGCTCCTAGACTTCACGATTTGATCTTGGCGAGTTCCAATGAGCTTCTTTGGCAAGCTCTGATCTTTCTCGGTGAGCTCCGCGAACTTCCAACGAACCTTCTGGCGAGCTTCCAAAAAACCCTTCGGCAAGCTCCCTACTCATTCTCGGCTAGTTCCGGTAGCATTCCCGACGAACCTTCGGACTTCCGTCGAACTCTCGAACTCGCAACAAATCCTTTGCGCTTGACTCCGACACTTTGTTTCGCTTTATGTCTTCGTCGTTATCGTAGTTAATCCTACACACATAAGCCAAAACTCTACTCCAATCTAGACAATTATTACAACGCGAATTGACATTTTGTTGCCCGGCACGTTATTGGTTAGCGCTTCGTCCGATTCTTCAGCGCATCGTCCTCTCTTGCGGCTTGTTGCCCAATCGACGGTTGACCTCTGCAACCCCGATATCCTTGGCGCAATTCCACTCTTGGCCTGATGCCCAACATTCGAAGTCTTCTGCTATCCAATATCCTAACGTGATCTCCTCCGGCGCAACGTCAATTCCTCCTGTGTCAACTATCTAATCCTGATCGAGTAGACCTGCATCACTCAAAATGCTTTTAAACATCTAAACACAATCAATTAGTTTCATAATCAAAATCCGAGATTTAACACGTCTATGCTAGTGAGCTTAGAGAATTGAGATGGATCCCCGGTCATATGCCTTGAGCATCCACTATCAAGGTACCATCTCTTGCTCCTAGCTTGCGATGGTATAGGTTTCTACAAGAAAGGATGATTTTTAGGTACCCATTTGCTTTTGGGTGCCTCAAAAATAGATTTACATTGTTTATCATGTTGCATAGAATTTTTCATGGTTCCCTTAAGAACCCAAATTAATTTGTTTGGACTAATTTTCTTGAATGGACAATAATGCGTTTTGTGTCCAAGTTTGTAACAAAAGTTACATTTGTCTTGGTGTCGAACATGTAAGATGGGGCCTTTTATGAAGATGGTTGGATTTTGGTGAGGACTTCTCACAAATCCGATTCCACTTCTTTTGGGAACGTGACCCTTGTTTGCAAGGATCATGTTCAAGGACTTGCTACCAACCTCAAATTTCTTCAAGGTGTCCTTAAGTAGCAAGTTTTCCTTTTGGAGAGTTTCTAGATCATGGCATTTTATGCATGAACCTAAACTATCATGATATTCAGCTTTTAACTTATCGAAATTACAAGTAAGACTATCATGCTCCTTTTTTAGCAATTTGTATTTTCTACTAATAATCTTGCATTCATGAGGCCATGCTCAGAATTAAATGGTTGATGACATTAGGTGATGTTTCCTAAAATTTTATGAAACTAATTATGAAATTTTACAATAAGGAGAAACAGGTGACATTGCACGGGAAACGTGGGGGCGACATAACAACGATTTGCACACAATAAATGGAGAAGGTTTTGTATAAAGCATGCAGCGGCTTTTTAGTACAACTTGAGCAGCAAACTAAGGGAGAGCCAACAGAATTTGAAGATCCAAATCTACTTCCTTTGCTTGCTGAAGTTTCAAATATATTTGACGAACCGCGCAACCTACCTCTTACCCGTCGGCATGATCATTGTATAACGATTCTTCCAAGCAAATCTTCAGCAAATGCTCAGCCATATTAGTATCCACATCTCTAGAAGGATGAAATAGAAAGGATTGTAAAAGAGATGCTCAAAACAGGAGTTATTCAGCCAAGTTGCAACCTCTACTCTTCACCGGTGCTACTTGTACGCAAGAAGGACGGAACAAGGCGAATATGTGTTGATTACCGAGCTCTCAATGGCATAACCATCAAGGACAAATACCTTATTCCAATAGTAGATGAATTGCTAGATGAAAGGGAGCACAAAGTTTCACAAAATTGGACCTTTGATCCGGGTATCATCAAATACGAGCATGCGAAGAAGACATACCGAAAACCACCTTTTGAACACACAACAACCACTACGAATTTTTGCTTTCTTTAACAGAGAGTGGAATATCTTGGGCATATCATATCAGAGGAAGGTGTGGCAGTGGACCCCTTCTAAATTGGAGCAATGCAAAACTGGCCGATCCCGAGAAACATAAAATTGCTACATGGCTTTCTAGGTTTAACAGGCTACTACCGCAAGTTCATGAAAAACTATGGAAAGATCAATGCACCACTTACTTCCTTACTAGAAAAAGATGTCTTCCAATGGTTGGACAGAGCCTTCGCTTCCTTCGACAAACTTAAGGTAGCCATGACGACGACGCCGGTGCTAACATTACCATATTTCAACCGACCCTTCATTATTGAGGCCGACACATTTGGAGTCAGAATTGGAGCCATTCTCATGCAAGATGGTCGACCACTCACATACACTAGCAAGACATTATCTCCCTCCCATCAAAATAAGTCAATATATGATAAGGAGATGCTCGCCATTGTGCGCGCAGCAATGAGGTGGAGACCCTACTTGATTGGTCGACGATTTTAAATTAAAATCGACCATAAAAGCTTCAAGTATTTTTTGGAGCGAAAGATATCATCCCCTGAGCAGCAAAAATGGGTAACAAAACTTCTTGGATTTGATTATGAAATAACTTACAAAAAGGGGAAAGAGAATATTCTTGCAGATGCGCTTTCGCAGCTACCCGAGCAAGCTGAAGTTTCGACCATTTCACTTCCGACCAGCGACTTCCTTGAGGATATTAAGATAGAATGGCAGGAAGATTCAAAGACTAGTAAGATTATAAAAAATTTAGAGGAAGCACCAAACTCCGTGGCTCATTACAATTGGGACTCAAAAAAATTACACTATAAGGGACGCATTGTGCTTATGATAAATTCTACTTGCATCTGCACGAGCAGATTTTGGACAAAGTTATTCTATATGCAGGGTACTAAATTGAAAAGGAGTACGGTATATCACCCACAAATCGACGGCCAGACAAAAGTTGTAAATAGGTGCTTAGAGACAGCCTAAAGCCACCCGCCAAATATGACTATCTAAGGAGAACTCTAGACCTAGCCAAGTACCTTTATTGATCAACAGATCGTGACTCGACGACGATGACCCACTACTTGCTAGTCATAGGTGCCCAGCAAGCCAATCACGTGAGTGATGGCACGTGTGATTTGATACAGAATCTTTTTGCTTATTATATTTTGGCGTATATCACTTTATAACTATTGCATAAATGCATATATATATTGTGATGTCCTTGGATTTGTGCAATGGGAATCGGATCGTGATGAGATCACGATAATGAGATCGATTCACCTTTAAACACATATCCTAAATAATCCCGGTCATAGGTTACTCGAGAGGGACATCGTGATAACCGGATAGACTAGTATACTGTATACCCGTCCATATGATGGATGCAGCTGGTCTCATAGCTGCTCATGTAGGGACACTAGTGTTAGGATCGAGAGCACTAAGAGGGGGGGGGGGGTGAATTAGTGCAGCGGAAATCTTTCAGCGATTAAAAATGAAAGCTGCGTTCGTTCGATAAAAACGATTTCGATGTAAAAGCCGATTTTAAGATTACTTAAGATTAAGCGCAGTTTTACTTTTAAACGCAGTTTACATCTAAACCCAGTTTGCGTCTAAGCGCAGTTTTCATCTAAACGCAGTTTGCGTCTAAACACAATTTACGTCTAAATGCAGTTTGCGTCTAAACGCAGTTTTACGTCTAAACGTAGATTTACGTCTAAACGCAGATTTACGTCTAAACGCAGATTTACGTCTAAACTCAGTTTACGTCTAAAACGCAGTTTTACGTTTAAACATAATTTGCGTCTAAAAGCAGTTTTACGTCTAAATGCAGATTTACGTCTAAACGCAGATTTACGTCTAAACACATATTTACGTCTAAACTCAGTTTACGTCTAAAACGTCTAAACACAGTTTGGACAGTTTTACGTCTAAACGCAATTTTACGTCTAGACGCAGTTTCAAAGGGATCTGAACTTAGAAACTCGTTCGTAAAAGCGCAGAAGACAGTTTTGCAGAATCAAGGCGTAAACGTAAACTGCAATGTAAATATCGCACGAAGACACTGGTTTACGTCTGAAAGCAGATTTGGAAAGATCAGCACTTAGAAACTTGTTCGTGAAGACGCAGAAGACAGTTTGGCAGAATCAAAACGTAAACGTAAACTGTAATGTACGAAAACACCGATTTACGTCTGAATGCAGATTCGGAAGGAACAGCACTTAGAAACTTGTTCGTAAAAACGCAGTGAGCAGTAGTTATGAAGGAGGTTTGCAGTAATGATAAAGTGCTCAAAATAAACGCAAACCCGAGATTTAGAGTGGTTCGGTCAGTCTTGACCTACTCCACTTTTGGCTTCCTCCACCGACGAGGTCACCGACGTCAACTAGAGGCCTTCTTTCAATAGGCGAAGGCCAACTGCCCTTTTACAGTTTCTCTCCTTTTGACAGGCTCAGGAGACAACCTTTACAGACCTTTCTCTCCTCACTTTACAACTCAAAACTTGAAGAACAGAAGGAGGAGACTTAAAAGCTTTACAACACTTTTGAGCTCTTAGAATCACAGAAAAGATCAAGATTTCGGTGTAGGTCTGTATCTTTTCAGTGCTGAATGGGTGGGGTATTTATAGGCCCCAACCCAATTCAAATTTGGAGCTCAAAACGATCAAATCCCGGAATTCCGGGATCAGGCGGTTGCACCTCTTGACTGGAGAGGTTGCACCGCCTGGCAGAGCTCGAAGACTGAGCCCAGGCGGTTGCACCTCTCTGTCAGGGGCAGTTGCACCGCCTGAGTCTGGCTCGGAGACTGAGCCCCAGGCGGTGCCACCTCTTGACTGAGGCGGTTGCACCTCTCTGCCAGAGCTCGAAGACCGAGCTCAGGCGGTGCCACCTCTCTGTCAGGGAGGTTGCACCGCCCAGTCTCGCTCGGAGACTGAGCCCCAGGCGGTGCCACCTCCTGGCTGGGGCGGTTGCACCTCCCAGTCTCGCTGGGAGACATAGTCTGGGCGGTGCTACCTCCTGGCTGGGGCGGTTGCACCTCCCAGTCTCACTGGGAGACATACCTGGGCGGTGCTACCTCCTGGCTGGGGCGGTGCCACCTCTTTCACTATTTCAGCTCACTTGGTTTGGCTCCAAACTTGGCCCAAACCAGTCCGAACTTGGGCCTAATTGGCCCCTACTTGGGTTATAGGATTAACACCTAATCCTAACCCTAATTAATGTGCTAACTATGATTTTAAAGACATTTTATAAGCTATTACAAAGTCCGCAAGTCAAGACTTCTTTTGGCAAGCTTTCGGCAAACTTCCAGCGGTCTTCCGATGAACTTTCGGAAACCATTCTACGGACTCCCGGCAAGCTCCTAGACTTCACGATTTGTTCTTAGCGAGTTCCAACGAGCTTCTTCGGCAAGCTCCGATCTTTCTCGGCGAGCTCCGCGAACTCCCAACGAACCTTCCGGCGAGCTTCCGAAAAACCCTTCGGCAAGCTTCCAACTCATTCTCGGCTAGTTCCGGTAGCATTCCCGACGAACCTTCGGACTTCCGTCGAACTCTCGAACTTGCAACAAATCCTTTGCGCTTGACTCCGACACTTTGTTTCGCTTTATGTCTTCATCGTTATCATAGCTAATCCTGCACAATTAAAGCAAAACTTCGATCGAGACAATTAATCCTAAGCAATTAACCAAGTTGTCCGGCATGTCATTGGTCCCTCGACGCTTCGTCCGATTCTTCTGCGCATCGTCCTTTCCTGCAGCCTATTGCCCAATCGGCCAGTTGACTCCGCAACTCCGATATCCTTGGCGCAATACCCGCTCTTCTTGGCCCGATGCCCGAGTCCACGGCCCGAAGCCTTCTGTCGATACGTCGACCGATCCACCGGCCCGACGTCCAATCTTCTGACATGTTCCTCCGGCACAACATGATGTTCCTGCTTTAATTGTCTCATCCTGATCGAAGCACCCTACGTCACTCAAAACGCAGATTAAATCATAAACATATATCAAGTAGTTTCATCATCAAAATACGAGATTCAACAATCTCCCCCTTTTTGATGATGACAACCACTTGATGACGGAGTTAAACTTAACTCCCGGAGTTTAAACAAACTCCCCCTATCAATATGCCATCTTGATAGAACCTTGAATTCAAACTGAATTCAAGTCATTGCAATATTCATCATGAATACTTGCAACACGTCAACATGAACATATGAATAAACTTATGCATCATATGTCATGTCATCAACATACTTCTCCCCCTTTGTCATCAACAAAAAGGAGAAGTATCACAATCAAGTGTTTGTGATATTGGTTCAACTCATTGCATGAAAAACATAATATCAAGTTTTATCATTATGCAATTTTGCTAGAACATATAGCAAGTGTTGAATCATGCTTAGAATATTCAAGCTATCAAGTTTTAGATATGCAAGTTTTATAGCATACAAGATAGCACTTGGTATGAAAATTAGAGATGTTCAAGATAGCAAGTTCTACATTATGCAAGCTAGCAAATTAGATATGTTCAAGAAGGCAACTCTTGCTTCTTGAAGTATGAAAATTTTGTCCACTTTGCTAGATGCGCAAGTTAGCATGTTTTGCTTCTTGAGATAGGCAAGATAGCACCTTTGTTCTTTTTGTTTCTTAAGATGTTCAAGATAGCAATTTCTTCTCTTTTGAGAAGTGAAAATTTGCTTTCTTCTTGAATTGTGCATGCAAGTTATCTCCTCCTTAGTCATTGTCAAAAAGAAGGGAAAACCCTTTCTGTCAATTTCTAAATCATGACAAAGGTGAGTAATCATTTTTATTTCAAAATTCCATAATTGAGATAAACCTTGAATTCAAATCAAGGCAATTTTAATCAAGGTTCATATCATATGCAATACATTACGTAGAAAGCATAAGTATTGCATGCATCATTTTAGCAACAAATCGTAGCATTTCATCACATGGCAAGATATCATCAAGTAGAATTACGATGCAAGTTCTTGATATCTTAACATGATGAAAATTCAAATATGGCACTTATAGTATCTTAACATGATGAAAATTCATATATGGCACTTATAGTATCTTAACATGATGAAAATTCATATATTTCTCCCCCTTTATCATCAACAAAAGGAGAAGTAGCTCTAGCTATTTTAAAAGATATGTAAGTTTTTATAACATGAAGCTATATTTTCATCACAACATATATGCACAAAAGCATAGCAAGATTCTTAGGTTCAATCATGGCAATTCAACACTTGCTTCATGTGCAAGATTGCACTTGCTTTTCTTTGCATGTTCTAACTAGCAAAAACTTTCTCCCCTTTGTTTTTGTCGAAAAGAAGGGAGAAATCAATGGCCAAAAATTTTTTAATTATTATACAGGCCATATTACAAAATCTTGTCATGATATCAAGAAAGTTCAAGAAGGACATGATCCATTCAACAAATCCTTTTAATAGGGCAAAGGAATTATATAACCAAGAATCATGATTAAAATATTTCAATATCATAGATCAAGTCATGATTCGTGATTCATCATAAAGCAAATTAATTTTCAGTCATCATATAAGGCATTTAAAGAATTTTTGAAACATAGAAGAATGATTAATTTAAGCATGTAATGTTTCAATCAAAATCAAGTCATGAATACCAATACTTTCATATTGTGAGTATCAATTCATGAATACCAAAAGATATTATTTGTGATTTCAATTTTGCAAGATCATGATTATGATTTAGACATAACTTATTCAAATCAAATCGTCAACTTGAAACTCATAATCAAGTCATTAAAATTAATTTCGAGATTCACAAAATATCATGAAATCAAAAGACAAGTTGCATTTCATTTGAAGAACTCCTTTTTGATAAATGTAGGGAGCATAATGAACGATCTTGATTTATAAAGAGCTTCATGTTATAATTATCAAGATCATGATTTTAATAATTATTCTCTTTAGCAAAGAATCACAAGAGCACTTTATTTTTGCATAAGAAATCTCATTATATTATGATTTATAAATTCTTTTTCTGCACATGAATCATAGGAGATATGTATGTGAAACAAATCTTTGCAAGCAAAGACACTATCATTCATATTTCAAGATGGAATTTATAAGCAGGAATCATTTCATCAAATCTATTTTAGAAAAATATTTTTCATAAGTGTATGAGAAAATCCGATTGTTAGGATACCAGTTGTTAAGTGAATCCGAAAATGAAATTAGTACTTTCATGCATTCGGATAAGATTTTGCTATAGATTTTCAAGTTCAATTATGAAGATAAAACATGCTCATGATCATAAAAATTTATGTATCCAAAACATATAATTTCCACATGTTATAGTGTAAAATCATCATGGCAATTAAGTGTTTTGAACATTGAATCAAGAATGTCCGAAAAATTATCTTAACACGTTCATGCATTCGAGCACATTTTTGCCATAGTTTTTCAAATATACTCATGAGAATAACACATGCTTATCATCGGCTTAAAATCTCATGCATATAATTGTTAATCAAAATATTTAATTTTATCATTATGCATTTCTTCAAATCAAACATGATCCTTAATCAAAATCGAGAAATAACAATGGAAATCAACGTAATACACATTATTACTTCTTAACCATGATTTCATATTTTCAATCAAGATCATTTTATTTGTTTATCATAAAATATGCAATATCATCATTTTCGAAATTACTTAGTATGATCATGTAATTTTTAAGAAAATTAATTCTAAACTAAAAGAGAAAAATACATCATGAAAGCATCAAGTAATTTCAAAATAAATTAGGGGGATTTCGATTACCTCATCATTGTAGGCTATTAAGGCGTAGTTTGCCGCCTTGCTTTTGTTGACTTTCTCTTCTTCGGAGGAGCTCGATTCATCCCAATTTTTGTTCTTCTTCTTGCGTTTAAATCAATTAGTTCGATTCTTTTTGCTTTTTAATTTTCGTTTCATTTGTAGTTTAAGTTCACCATCACTTGAGCTTATGCTCGAGTGGTCTTCAAATGTTCTATGTCCCAAATCCTTCCTGTTCTTTGGAAGGTTGTTTTGTTCATCATTGTCCTCATCACTTGAGTCATCGCTCAAGTGGCATTCATTTGTCCAGAGTTCCAAATCCTTCCTGTTCTTTGGAAGGTGATTGTGTTCAACATGTTCATCATGTGCATTGTGCACTATTTCATATGTCATCAATGAACCAATTAGTTCTTCAAGTGGTAAGTTGTTTAGGTTTTTAGCTTCTTGTATTGCAGTTACTTTTGAATCCCACTTCTTAGAAAGAGAATGCAAAATCTTGTTTACGAGTTCAAAGTCCGAAAAACATTTTCCAAGAGCTCTTAAACTATTGACGACATCCGTGAAACGGGTGTACATGTCGCCTATAGTCTCGCTTGGTTGCATTCGAAAAAGCTCGAAATCATGCAATAAAAAGTTAACTTTCGAGTCT
Source organism: Musa acuminata AAA Group (assembly GCF_036884655.1). Taxonomy (NCBI): domain Eukaryota; kingdom Viridiplantae; phylum Streptophyta; class Magnoliopsida; order Zingiberales; family Musaceae; genus Musa; species Musa acuminata. The sequence continues at coordinate 11,985,415 of NC_088339.1, read as the reverse complement.
TTGACACTACTAGTTCCCTCGTGCGTGATTTCAAGTGTTCGCCAAATGTCAAAAGCTGTTTCGCACATAGAAATCCGATTGAACTCATTTTAGTCCAAAGCGCAAAATAAGGCATTCATAGCCTTTGCGTTTAAAGAGAAATACTTCTTCTCCAAATCCGACCATTCATTCGTCGGTTTAGAGGGAAGTTGAAAACTGTTTTCAACGATATTCCATAAATCCAGATTTAGAGAAATCAAGAAAACTCTCATTCGAGTTTTCCAATAAGTATAGTCCAATCCGTTAAAGAACGGTGGACGAAAGACCGAAAAGCCCTCTTGAAGAGCCATTTCTCTCGGGTGTAAATCCGAAATGAGAAATACCCCGCTCTGATACCAATTGTTAGGATCGAGAGCACTAAGAGGGGGGGGGTGAATTAGTGCAGCGGAAATCTTTCAGCGATTAAAAATGAAAGCTGCGTTCGTTCGATAAAAACGATTTCGATGTAAAAGCCGATTTTAAGATTACTTAAGATTAAGCGCAGTTTTACTTTTAAACGCAGTTTACGTCTAAACCCAGTTTGCGTCTAAGCGCAGTTTTCGTCTAAACGCAGTTTGCGTCTAAACACAATTTACGTCTAAATGCAGTTTGCGTCTAAACACAGTTTTACGTCTAAACGCAGATTTACGTCTAAACGCAGATTTACGTCTAAACACAGATTTACGTCTAAACTCAGTTTACGTCTAAAACACAATTTTACGTTTAAACGTAGTTTGCGTCTAAACGTAGTTTTACGTCTAAACGCAGATTTACGTCTAAACGCAGATTTATGTCTAAACTCAGTTTACGTCTAAAACGTCTAAACACAGTTTGGACAGTTTTACGTCTAAACGCAATTTTACGTCTAGACGCAGTTTCAAAGGGATCTGAACTTAGAAACTCGTTCGTAAAAGCGCAGAAGACAGTTTTGCAGAATCAAGGCGTAAACGTAAACTGCAATGTAAATATCGCACGAAGACACTGGTTTACGTCTGAAAGCAGATTTGGAAAGATCAGCACTTAGAAACTTGTTCGTGAAGACGCAGAAGACAGTTTGGCAGAATCAAAACGTAAACGTAAACTGTAATGTACGAAAACACCGATTTACGTCTGAATGCAGATTCGGAAGGAACAGCACTTAGAAACTTGTTCGTAAAAACGCAGAGAGCAGTAGTTATGAAGGAGGTTTGCAGTAATGATAAAGTGCTCAAAATAAATGCAAACCCGAGATTTAGAGTGGTTCGGTCAGTCTTGACCTACTCCACTTTTGGCTTCCTCCACCGACGAGGTCACCGACGTCAACTAGTGGCCTTCCTTCAATAGGCGAAGGCCAACTGCCCTTTTACAGTTTCTCTCCTTTTGACAGGCTCAGGAGACAACCTTTACAGACCTTTCTCTCCTCACTTTACAACTCAAAACTTGAAGAACAGAAGGAGGAGACTTAAAGGCTTTACAACACTTTTGAGCTCTTAGAATCACAGAAAAGATCAAGATTTCGGTGTAGGTCTGTATCTTTTCAATGCTGAATGGGTGGGGTATTTATAGGCCCCAACCCAATTCAAATTTGGAGCTCAAAACGATCAAATCCCGGAATTCCGGGATCAGGCGGTTGCACCTCTTGACTGGAGAGGTTGCACCGCCTGGCAGAGCTCGAAGACTGAGCCCAGGCGGTTGCACCTCTCTGTCAGGGGTGGTTGCACCGCCTGAGTCTGGCTCGGAGACTGAGCCCCAGGCGGTGCCACCTCTTGATTGAGGCGGTTGCACCTCTCTGCCAGAGCTCGAAGACCGAGCTCAGGCGGTGCCACCTCTTTGTCAGGGAGGTTGCACCGCCCAGTCTCGCTCGGAGACTGAGCCCCAAGCGGTGCCACCTCCTGGCTGGAGCGGTTGCACCTCTCAGTCTCGCTGGGAGACATAGCCTGGGCGGTGCTACCTCCTGGCTGGGGCGGTTGCACCTCCCAGTCTCGCTGGGAGACATAGCCTGGGCGGTGCTAACTCCTGGCTGGGGCGGTGCCACCTCTTTCACTATTTCAGCTCACTTGGTTTGGCTCCAAACTTGGCCCAAACCAGTCCGAACTTGGGCCTAATTGGCCCCTCTTTGGGTTATAGGATTAACACATAATCCTAACCCTAATTAATGTGCTAACTATGATTTTAAAGACATTTTATAAGCTATTACAAAGTCCGCAAGTCAAGACTTCTTTTGGCGAGCTTTTGGCAAACTTCCGGCGGTCTTCCGATGAACTCTCGGAAACCATTCTGCGGACTCCCAGCAAGCTCCTAGACTTCACGATTTGTTCTTAGCGAGTTCCAACGAGCTTCTTCGGTAAGCTCCGATCTTTCTCGGCGAGCTCCGCGAACTCCCAACGAACCTTCCGGCGAGCTTCCGAAAAACCCTTCGGCAAGCTCCCAACTCATTCTCGGCTAGTTCCGGTAGCATTCCCGACGAACCTTCGGACTTCCGTCGAACTCTCGAACTTGCAACAAATCCTTCGCGCTTGACTCCGACACTTTGTTTCGCTTTATGTCTTCATCGTTATCATAGCTAATCCTGCACAATTAAAGCAAAACTTCGATCGAGACAATTAATCCTAAGCAATTAACCAAGTTATCCGGCATGTCAATGGTCCCTCGACGCTTCATCCGATTCTTCGGCGCATCGTCCTTTCCTGCAGCCTATTGCCCAATCGGCCAGTTGACTCCGCAACTCCGATATCTTTGGCACAATACCCGCTCTTCTTGGCCCGATGCCCGAGTCCACGGCCCGAAGCCTTCTGTCGATACGTCGACCGATCCACCGGCCCGACGTCCAATTTTCTGACATGTTCCTCCGGCACAACATGATGTTCCTACTTTAATTGTCTCATCCTGATCGAAGCACCCTGCGTCACTCAAAACGCAGATTAAATCATAAACATATCTCAAGTAGTTTCATCATCAAAATACGAGATTCAACAACTAGGGATACAGTATAGGTGCTCATTAGAGAATGAGTTCACTGATTGATCCGCTTACGGAATGTTGGATGGTTGATGATGCCTTATTGTCAAACAGCGATTCCGTAGTCCTAGTGGTGTATCTGGTCCTTAGACTTGAGACACCAAGGATGTCCTGTATGAGTGCTCCACTCTTTGATACCAGACTTATAGGTTTGGCTGTCCCAGATCTAGTACAGCTGGTCATTGGGAGTGGTAGTCAACCTTACGAGGGCTATTGAGTGTCGATAGAGGATCATCCACTCTCGGCGTCATGAGAGGAATACCCCATGTGTTTTTGCTCAGACAAATCCCTGGCCAGGGTCTTTCGGGTTGAGAGAGAAAGAGTTCTCCGGGAGAATCCGATTAGAGCGAGACTCGAGTAGAAACCGTATGGGTCTGACAGCACCATGCTCGATACACGGTCTTTGGGATATTAGATGGATGAGGGATTATAGGTACACGGTAACTGAGGACAGACAGGTCCAATGGATTGGATTCCCCTGTATCGTCTGGGGATTACGGCGTAGTGGCCTAGTACGTCCGTAGTCGATGAGTCGAGTGAATTATTACAGAGATAATAATTCACTGAGTTAGAAGGAGTTCTGACAGGTATGACTCACGGCCAGCTCGATATTGGGCCTAGAGGGTCACACACATATGGTAGGCATTGCGATGAGTAGAGGTTCAGATATGAGATATCCGACGAAGCCCTTGTCCTATTTTATGCAGATCCAATACCCATTAGGGGAGGACCCATTAGGGTTTGACAGGGGACCTCTATAAATAGGAGGGATTTAGAGCCTCATAGGCTAGAGTCTTTGCTTGCCTTTCCTATTCTCCTCTCCCTCTCCACCTCAGAGTAGGCCTGGAGTTTTGAGGAGCGTCGTCGCAACCCTGCTGTGTGGATCACCGCTAGAGAGGAGGACGCTTGACCTCCTTCACCCTCTCCTAAGGATCTGCAAGAAAACAGGGATATACGATCTCCCTAGGTAACACAATCTCTATACGCAGTTTTGTGTTTTGCGGATTTTTTCGCACCAATCTTCGCACGACGACGAACATCTTTTTGGGAATCGGGGATTTTTGTTTTCTTGTTCTTCCGCTGCGCATATGATGTCGCCCCCAATGATTTCCCAACAGTGGTATCAGAGCCAGGTTGTTCGTGCGAATGATTGGTTTTGAACTGCGTGTGTTGTGTTTAGGAAGAATTTTGACGTCAAAATCGTTGACGCAAAAAAAAGGAAGGGCAGCAACAGTTGCTGCCCTCGATCTGCGTGCGTGAAGCGCAGCCGAAGGCGGGCAGCATAGGGGCTGCGTCTGCAGCAGCCGGCCGGCGGCCTGCTTGCTGCAGGCTTGCTGCCGGCGGGGCTGGCAGCCCACGGGCAGAGGCGCCGCAGGGCAGCGGCGCGAGCCGCCGCAAGGAAGCGACGCCTGCCGCCGCAGGCGCCGCTGCTCCCGCGGGCGAAACCCCCCCACAGGGGCGGCCGCCCGGCGGGACAGCACCGCCTGCGGAGGCAGCGGCGCCCGAAGGGGGCGCCCACCCGCAGCGGCATCGCCGCCAGCGGGCGTGCCGCCTGCAGGCGAGGGCAGTGCCCTCGCCCCGCAGCACAGGCCGCCGCCGGCAGGGTGGCGGCGGCGGCAGCAGCAAAAAGGGGAAAGGGCATTAGGGTTTTCTGTGAAAAAGACAATTTTGACCCTCGGAATTTGAGAAATTCCAGTTTCTGTCTTTTGTCCAAATTACGAAAATACCCTTAGGAATTGAGAAATTCCCTACATGTCCCTGATTTCAGAAAAATATTAATTAATTAAAAGGTTTAGTTGATTATTATTTTTATTATTATCTAGTAGTCCTACATGATGATGATTATTTATACATGTGATGTATGATGTGTGGACGGATGATCATGGACCGTGTGATGTGTGTACTTGTGATTATTATTATTGAGGTCTGCGAACCTCCATTATATTTCTCGTTTATTGTCGGGCCTGCGTGTCTATGATTAAGTTGTAATCACATGAGGAGGCGCAGCGGGAGCGTGGATGCGATAGCGGGACCCACGAGACGGACGATCGTGATGCATGGAGATGCATCAAGATGTCGATGGAACCGACGAGGATGAGATGGACGATCACAGGGCATGGAGATGCACCGTTGCACACATAGATCTTGATGTGAGTGATTAGGCCTAATGGCTCGGGCTTAATCATATTAGGTTGTGGTCGATGATCATCTGATGTGATTGCTTATACACATACTAGATATGTATATATATTTGCATGCGATGTAGATATATATTAAATATGTATATGTGTGACATGTCATATTAGGAGACCAAATTATAGAAACATCTCTCGATAATATTAAGTCGGTAAACGTGAGGCAATTAGATTGACCCACGTGGCCTTCCATCGTTATGAGTAGGAACCGATTCCCGGTGTAGGTTGAGTTGGTCGAGTCCCTCGAGACTCACTTATATCGTGATTCGCTATCTTGCTTACGACATAGAGATGTCACCGGTGACCTGAGGGCATGGTATGCTTGGTCGAGTCCCTCGAGGGTATATCATCAAATCAGACTCATCTTGTAACGAAGGTGTTGACTTAACCGAGCATCATGGTTGGTCGAGTCCCTCGAGGCCATGGTGATTCGGAGGCCGAACAGGACGGGAATCACAAGGAGTTGTGATCGGCAAGAGTTGCCTACCTTTTAGGCTTAGTGTGATTGGTCGAGTCCCTCGAGGTTACACTAAGACGCTGATTGGATTCTGATCCCCACTAGAAGTCTGCCGAAGACTTCCGTTTTACGTGCTGAGGGTGTCGCGTGACTCGATAGTAAAATAGTGGGAGCATATTAAGATAGAAGTCCATATCTTGATCGTTTATTTCTTGCAAAATCTGCATGTTATTCATTTCTGCTACATCTTTATTTTCAGAAAATGTCGCTTTCAAATCCCTTACGTGGCATACTTGATGTCAACCGCCTCACTGGTCCAAATTATACGGATTGGCTCCGTAACTTGAGAATTGTTCTCACAGCGGAGAAAATCGTGTACGTCCTTGATACAGTGATGCCTACGCCTGAAGAAGGGGCAAGCGAGGATGAGATCGCTCGCTACGTGAAGTACATTGATGACTCCACTCTTCGATATGAGATATCCAAGAGCCTTTTCCGCGCTAGGATGACTGAGGGGACAGCGGTTCAGAACCATGTCCTAAAGATGATTGAGTGGATAGAGAAACTCACAGGTCTAGGAATAGTCCTAGAGGATGACTTGTGTGTGGACATTGTGCTTCAGTCCCTACCAGATTCCTTTTCACAGTTCATAATGAATTTTAATATGAACAAGCTTGAGGTGACTCTCCCAGAGCTCCTCAATATGTTGAGGGAGGCAGAGAGTACTATTAAGAAAGAGAAGCCAGTTCTCTACACTAGTGAGACCAGAAAGAAAAGGAAAGCAGAAAGGTCCCTTAAGAAGGGAAAGGGCAAGGGCAAACAAGGTAAAGCAAAGGTTGCTAAGAAAGACCCAACAAAGGACAAAGGCCAGTGCTTCCACTGTGGTAAAGATGGGCACTGGAAGAGAAACTGCAAAGAGTACCTTGCAGAAAGGGCGAAACAAAAGCTTGATGAAGCGTCAGGTACATTCATGATCAGTCTCCATTTGTCATACTCTTATGATAACACATGGGTATTGGATACCGGTAGTACTTATCATATATGCAATTCGTTGCAGGTTCTGGCAAGGCCTAGGAGACTAGAGAGAGGCGAGATGGACCTCAAGATGGGTAATGGAGCAAAAGTTGCTGTATTAGCTGTTGGCGAGGTCGCCCTACATCTGCCTAGTGGAGCTTTTATTGCATTAGATGCATGTTATTTTGTTCCTTCTATTATCAAAAACATTATCTCCATTTCATGTTTAACAGTTAGTGGATATAAATTTGTTTTTGAGAACAATGGTTGTTCGATATTATTAGATGATAAGATCATCACGAAAGGAACATTGCATAATGGTTTATTTATGTTAGACACCACTCCACATATCATGAATGTAAATGTGTCCAAAAAGAAACGAGATGAGTTGAACAGTGCATACTTGTGGCATTGTAGGCTAGGTCACATCCATGAAAGAAGGATTCAAAAGTTGCTAAATGATGGATATCTAGATCCATTCGACTATGTGTCATATGCAACTTGTGAGCCTTGCATTCGTGGAAAACTGACCAAATCTCCATTTAGTAGAACTGGAGAGAGAGCCACTGAGTTGTTGGAACTCATACATAGTGATGTATGTGGACCCATGTCAACTCATGCCATTGGAGGTTACTCCTACTTCATTACATTTACTGATGATTTCTCAAGGTATGGATATGTGTACTTAATGAAGTACAAGTCCGAGGCCTTTGAGAAATTCAGAGAGTATAAGAATGAGGTGGAGAACCAGACTGGAAAGAGTATCAAAACTCTTCGATCAGATCGAGGAGGTGAGTACTTAAGTACAGAGTTTACTCAGTTCCTCAAGGACCATGGGATATTATCCCAATGGACACCTCCTTATACACCTCCGCTCAATGGTGTCTCTGAAAGGAGAAATCGTACATTATTAGATATGGTACGGTCCATGATGAGTTTCGCTGACCTACCCATCTCATTCTGGGGATATGCCCTAGAAACCGCAGCTTACCTTCTGAACAGAGTTCTAACTAAGTCGGTAGTGTCTACACCATATGAGATATGGAAATGGAAGAAGCCTGATCTTAAGGTTGTTAAGATTTGGGGCTGCCCTGCCCATGTTAAAAGACACAACCCCGATAAGTTAGAATCAAGGACAGAGCGATGCAAATTTGTGGGATACCCCAAGGAAACTTGTGGGTATTATTTCTATCATCTCGAGGACCAAAAGGTCTTTGTAGCTAAGAGAGCAGTGTTCCTTGAGAAGGAACACATTCTTGGCGGAGACAGTGAGAGAATGATAGAGTTGAGCGAGGTTGGAGAACCAAGCTCAAGCACCACTCTACAGCCCGAGTCTGTTCAGGTACCTAATACACAAGTTTCAACTTTACGCAGGTCTGATAGAGTATCCCATCCTCCTGAGAGATATGTGGGACATATTATAGGAGAGGATGATGAGGATATTGATCCTCAGACCTATGAGGAGGCTATTATGAGTATAGACTCCGGGAAGTGGCAAGAAGCCATGAATTCTAAGATAGATTTTATGTACTCCAATAAGGTTTGGAACCTAGTTGATGCGCCCGAAGGTATTGTACCCATCGGTTGCAAGTGGATCTTTAAGAAAAAGATCGGAGTAGATGGAAAGGTAGAGACATATAAAGCAAGGCTAGTGGCTAAGGGGTATCGTCAAAGGCAAGGTGTTGACTACAACGAAACCTTCTCACCTGTAGCAATGCTAAAATCCATCAAAATTCTATTGGCTATTGCAGCACACTATGATTATGAGATCTGACAGATGGATGTGAAAACCACATTCCTCAACGGGAACCTCGAGGAGGAGGTGTATATGATGCAACCTGAGGGATTCGTGTCCAAGAACTGCCCAAATAAGGTGTGTAGGTTGCTTAGATTCATTTATGGACTAAAGCAAGCTTCCCGAAGTTGGAACATAAGATTTGATGAGGCAATCAGACCTTATGACTTCGTTAAGAACGAAGATGAGCCTTGTGTATACAGAAAGGTAAGTGGGAGCACTATCACCTTTTTGGTGTTATATGTGGATGACATCCTCATCATTGGGAATGACATAGGAATGCTATCCACAGTAAAGGCTTGGTTATCTAGACACTTCTCCATGAAGGACTTAGGGGAAGCATCTTATATCTTGGGGATTAGAATCTATAGAGATAGATCCAAGAGGATGCTTGGCTTGTCCCAGTCCAGGTACATAGAAACTATTGTCAAAAGGTTTGGTATGGAAAATTCCAAGAGAGGTCTCATACCGATGAGACATGGGATATCGCTTTCTACGAGTATGTCCCCAAAGACTCCAGAAGAAAGGGCGAACATGGATATGATACCTTATGCCTTAGCAATAGGGTCTATCATGTATGTCATGCTATGTACTAGGCCTGATATAGCGCATGCTCTGAGTGTCACGAGCAGGTATCAGGCAGATCCAGGCTTGGAGCACTGGAAAGCAGTAAAGTGTATCCTTAAGTACTTGAGAAGGACTAAGGATCTTTTACTAGTATATGGAGGTAATAGCCTTAAGGTTGAAGGCTACACTGACTCAAGTTTTCAGTCTGATGTCGATGATAGCAAGTCGAATTCAGGGTATGTGTACACCTTGAATGGAGGAGCAATGTGCTGGAAGAGTTCCAAGCAAGATACCACTGCTGACTCGACCACAGAGGCGGAGTACATTACTGCATCAAATGCAGCAAAGGAGGGAGTCTGGTTGAAGAAGTTCATCACAGATTTGGGAGTCGTGCCGAGTAGCGAGAAGCCGATCTCCCTATATTGCGACAACAACGGGGCAATTGCTCAAGCGAAGGAACCTAGGTCTCATCAGAAATCTAAGCATGTTCTGAGGAGGTTCCACCTTATCAGAGAGATCGTGACCCGAGGAGATGTAGCAGTGGAAAGAGTTCCATCCGAAGATAACATTGCAGATCCACTGACAAAGCCGTTGTCTCAGATTGTCTTTGAGCGTCACAGGAGTCTGATGGGGATCAGACACATAGGTGATTGGCTTTAGGTCAAGTGGGAGATTGCTAGTCATAGGTGCCCAGCAAGCCAATCACGTGAGTGATGGCACGTGTGATTTGATACAAAATCTTTTTGCTTATTATATTTTAGCGTATATCACTTTATAACTATTGCATAAATGCATATATATATTGTGATGTCCTTGGATTTGTGCAATGGGAATCGGATCGTGATGAGATCACGATAATGAGATCGATTCACCTTTAAACACATATCCTAAATAATCCCGGTCATAGGTTACTCGAGAGGGACATCGTGATAACCGGATAGACCGGTGTATTGTATACCCGTCCATATGATGGATGCAGCTGGTCTCATAGCTGCTCGTATAGGGACACTAGGGATACAGTACAGGTGCTCATTAGAGAATGAGTTCACTGATTGATCCGCTTACGGAATGTTGGATGGTTGATGATGCCTTATTGTCAGACAGCGATTCCGTAGTCCTAGTGGTGTATCTGGTCCTTAGACTTGAGACACCAAGGATGTCCTGTATGAGTGCTCCACTCTTTGATACCAGACTTATAGGTTTGGCTGTCCCAGATCTAGTACAGTTGGTCATTGGGAGTGGTAGTACTAGATCTGACCTTACGAGGGCTATTGAGTGTCGATAGAGGATCATCCACTCTCGGCGTCATGAGAGGAATACCTCATGTGTTCTTGCTCAGACAAATCCCTGGCTAGGGTCATTCGGGTTGAGAGAGAAAGAGTTCTCCGGGAGAATCCGATTAGAGCGAGACTCGAGTAGAAACCGTATGGGTCTGACAGCACCATGCTCGATATACGGTCTCTGGGATATTAGATGGATGAGGGATTATAGGTACACGGTAACTGAGGACAGACAGGTCTAATGGATTGGATTCCCTTGTATCGTCTGGGGACTACGGCGTAGTGGCCTAGTACGTCCGTAGTCGATGAGTCGAGTGAATTATTACAAAGATAATAATTCACTGAGTTAGAAGGAGTTCTGACAGGTATGACTCACGGCCAGCTCGATATTGGGCCTAGAGGGTGATACACATATGGTAGGCATTACGATGAGTAGAGGTTCAGATATGAGATATCCGACGGAGCTCTTGTCCTATTGGATGCAGATCCAATACCCATTAGGGGAGGACCCATTAGGGTTTGACAGGGGACCTCTATAAATAGGAGGGATTTAGAGCCTCATAGGCTAGAGTCTTTGCTTGCCTTTCCTATTCTCCTCTCCCTCTCCACCTTAGAGTAGGCCTGGAGTTTTGAGGAGCGTCGTCGCAACCCTGCTGTGTGGATCACCGCTAGAGAGGAGGACGCTTGACCTCCTTCACCCTCTCCTAAGGATCTGTAAGAAAACAGGGATATACGATCTCCCTAGGTAACACAATCTCTACGCAGTTTTGTGTTTTACGGATTTTTTCGCACCAATCTTCGCACGACGACGAACATCTTTTTGGGAATCAGGGATTTTTGTTTTCTTGTTCTTCCGCTGCGCATATGATGTCGCCCCCAATGATTTCCCAACACTACTAAAGTGCTAAAATAGTGGGTGAACCTACTAACAGAAGATGTCACTTGGGAGAACTATGACGACTTGAAGATCAAATTCCCAAAATTCATGAATCATCAGCCTCGAGGACAAGGCTGATTTGAAGAGGGCGGGTCTGTTAGGACTCTAGCTAGGAGAGTCCTAATTGAGAAGGACATTCATGTAAAACCTACCTAAGCTGACCCGTATTAAAGAGGTGAAGAGGCTGGCTAGGGTTAGGAGGTTGTTTCTTAGAGAAGAATTAGGAGTTGTAAAGGAATAGGAGTCTTGAGTAGAAGTCCTATTAGGAGTTGATTAGAAGTAGGAGTCTTGAGTATGAGTCCTATTAAGAGTTAGGGTTTAGAAACCCTATAAATAGCCCTGTATTCCTCCTCTTTTGATAAGCAATAGATGAATCTTTTTTGCAGCCTTTGAGTAGCAACTTAGAGGGAGGAACCCCTATAGAGTTCCAAGGAGGCCGATCCCTTAAAGAGATCAACCCCAAGTTTAGAATCTGCAAGGGTTCTAACAGATGCCTGGGATCAACCTAGAAGTGGCCCAACATCGGATTAACATCGACCCCGAGGCTCGGCCGGTGAGACAAAGACCAAGGAAGTTCACCCCCGACCGACAAAAGGCAATCAACGACGAGGTCGACCACCTTAAAAGGGTCGGATTCATTACTGAGGTTTAATATCCTCGGTGGCTATTGAATGTAGTCCTCGTTAAGAAATCTAATGAAAGTTGGAGAATGTGGTTGATTACACCGATCTCAATCGGGCATGCCCCAAGGACTGCTATTTGCTCCCCAGGATAGACCAATTAGTCGACGCCACTGCGGGCCATGAACTTCTTATGTTCATGGATGCATTCTCGGGCTACAACTAAATCCGGATGGTAACTCAGGATCAAGAGAAGACTGCCTTTGTCACTAACAGAGGGGCATATTGTTACAAAGTGATGCCCTTCGGCTTGAAAAACGATGGGACAACTTACCAAAGGATGGTCGATAAAATTTTCAAGCACCAACTTGAGAGGAATATGGAAGTATACATGGATGACATGATCGTAAAGAGCAAGGCCACGAGTGCACATCTGACCGATCTGGCGAAAATGTTCCAAACGCTCAAACGGTTCAACATGCGTCTGAATCCCGCGAAGTGTGTCTTCAGGGTTAGCTCTGGAAGGTTCCTTGGCTTTATCATTCACCAAAGGGGGATAGATGCCAACCCAGAAATTGTGTGGGCCGTAACTGAGATGGACTCCCCTCGCTCGGTCAAGGAGGTGCAGCGACTCGTCGAGAAGTTGGCAGCGCTCAGCAGGTTCATGTCACATTCAGGCGACAAGTGCCTCCCTTTTTTCCAAGCCCTACGATGAGCCGACAACTTTACATTTACCTCGGAGTGCGAGGAAGCCTTCGAAAAGTTGAAGGCGTGCCTTGCCCGCTTGCCCCAACTCGCCTCGCCCGAGCCGGGCGAAACCCTTGGTAACTACTTGGTGGTCTCGGCACAAGTAGTTAGCTCGGTGTTAGTTCGGGAGATACCACCAATGTAGCAGCCCGTATATTATGTCAGCCATATCCTCGTCGGGCCCAAGGCGTGGTACTCCCCAATCAAGAAGCTAACCCTTGCTCTAATGAAGATGGCCTGAAAGCTGCGGCCTACTTCCAAGCCCACACGATCAAAATAATCACTAACCAGCCACTACAATAGATTCTTTCAAACTTTAATGCATCAAGTCGCATGTTGTGGTAGTCAGTCGAGCTTAGCGAATTCGATATTCAGTACTCCCCCATGACCGCCATCAAAGCTCAGGTACAGGCTGACTTTATTTCTGAGCTAACTCCTGAAGACCATGCTATGGAGCAGGAGAATAGCAAGAACACGTGGACCCAGTATGTGGATGGCTCGTCCACTACCGGAGTGGCCAGGGTTGGGCTTATCCTCAAAGGCCCGTTAGGAGAAACCTACGAGAGGTTGCTCCAGTTGCAATTCCAAGCCACCAACAACGTGGCCGAGTACGAGGCACTACTTCATGGCCTACGCCTCACTTTAGAGATGCATGTAGACAACCTCGAAGTCTTTAGCGACTCCTAGCTGGTGACGGGACATGTCAAGGGGAGCTACGAAACTCGAGACCTGACAATGGCGTTGTACCTAATGGAGGCAAAGCGGCTCGCTCACCACTTCAGTCGCCTCTCAATCGCTAGAATACCTAGGGCACAAAACATGCAGGCCGACGCACTAGCCAGATCAACCTCCGCCCACAGCTCGGCGTTGGCTCCAGCGATTGAGTTTGTAACAACATCGACAGTGATGCCATACGAGGTCGCCGAAATGAATGTACCACCAAGCTGGATGGAGGAGATCCTCCACTTCAAAACAGGCGGAAAGGAGCTCAATGACCCGAAGGCTACGAGATGGTTGAGGTGAACCTAAGCTTGGTACTGTGTCAACGGTGGAAGGCTGTATTGAAGGGCCTTCTCTCAACCTCTCTTACGCTGCCTCGCGCCATCAGAAGCTGAGATGGTCCTCACCGAGCTCCATGAGGGGATCTGTGGGGAGCACATCGGGGGGCAAACGTTGGCCTTCAAGACTCTCTGATAAGGGTACTACTGGCCAACTATGCATCGGGACACCATGTCATACATGCATCAGTGCCCTCAATGACAAAGGCATGCAAGACTGCCACACTAGCTGGCGGTTCCTCTTACCCTAATAGACGCGGCCTAGCCCTTCGCCCAATAGGGGCTCGATTTCCTTGGACCTTTCCCTCCAGCATCGGAACAACAGCGCTTTCTTATAGTTGGGGTCGACTACTTCACGAAGTGGGTTGAAGCCAAACCCTTGGCCTCCATTATCGAGAAGCAAGTCCAAAGCTACACATGGAAGAACATCATCACCTGGTTCGGGATCCCGACAGCTATCATTGTTGACAATGAAGCTCAATTCAACAATGCTAAATTCAAAGCCTATTGCTAGTTATACGAGATCCAGCTGAAGTTAAGCTCGGTCGCGCACCCGCAAACCAACGGCCAGACTGAAGTGATGAATCAGGTGATTCTAAAAGGCCTCAAAAGGAGGATCTCGAGTGCGCATGAATCCTGGGTGGACGAGCTTCCCAACATCTTGTGGGCAATGCGAACGACTCCCAAAACCGCCTTGGGGGAGTCTCCGTTCAGCCTAGCGTTCGGGACCAAAGTGGTCCTTTCGCCCGAGATGATGTTCCCGACCCTATGCACCTCCAATTACGAACAAGGAGACTCCGAGAAGGGCCTCCGAGCAAACTTAGATCTCCTCGAGGAAAGGAGAGCCAAAGCACATCTACACACCTTGGCATACAAGAAAGCAATAGTTCAGGACGAGAGGATGAGCCATCATATGCGAATGGCTATACCCCCGGTGGCGGGGCTCAGCTTTGCTTCGACCATCCACTCCTCGATCATCTCCTTAATTACTTGAGAAGAGGACAGGATACCCCTCACTCGATCCACGACCACTGTTTCTCCATCAAAGAGCAACGGGGAGGCATTATCGATGGTCTGGAAGGCCCACCCAGTGCTAAAGCCCCACTCTTTACTACAACTAACAAAGAAGAAATACTTCTTCTAACCTTTGTTGTTGGAAGGTGCATGGCTGATCTTGAAACCATTACAGGTGGTCAGGTAATACTCGCCTTGCCCCCTGCACAAGCGAAAGCAGGCCAGAAAGAGGGCTCGGGATGGCTTGATCCTAGCCTCCTGACACTCCCATATGAAGGCCACCAGATAGCACCATGAGTTTGGCGACACTTGAGATGGTGAGATCCCCTAGAAACGAAGGCAGTCCCCAATGACAGGGTGCACCGGGAGCCGTTGCCCCATCTTAAGTGCCCCCATAGTCAACCCGAACCCATCGGGAAATCGATTATACGGCCACTGCCCAGTCCGAGGGGCGTGGAAGCCGTAACACTCCGGGATACGATAGCGATCCCAGAGCACACTCAAAAGGTCCTCGGTCACCATCAAGTCCACATCATGCCACGACTTGAGAGCCTCAAGCACGGTAGAACTCTCGGAGGCCTCTGAGGAGGCACTACCCAATGACACACTGACTACCTCATCCCGTGGACTCCCAAAGGAAGAAGGTGAAGGAGATGGAGATGAAGACGAAGACGAAGAGGAAGACAAGGATGAAGACGGAGACATCCCGACCTCAAAGTTGCAAGAAAGAAGCCGAGGCGTGGGACGAAGGACTGAAGCAAAATGGCAAAGGCGAGGGCAACCGCTCCTAAAGGGGTTTATAAAAGGTGGGTTGCCCCACTGCAAGGCAGTGATTGGGGCTTCCTGAGGAGAGAAACAGTCACAGCATTTAAGACCCATCACAACCCCTCGAATCCGCCAAATTCGCCCACCTCGAAGCTCCCACCAGAGGCATCCCATCACCCAAAAGTGCCCTCCAAAGGCCATTCAAAGCAAAAGTTTCCCGCCATTTCCCGTGTCGCTTCGCCTAGCTCGCCATGTGGCACGATAGTGTTCGGGCAAAAATCGGCACATCGCTCTACACTAAAACCTGAGCCCGAGTATAGTCACTCGGCTCACAGGTTCGGCTCCTGCCCGGGTCGCTCCAGCTTGCTCCCAACTTGTTACTCGCTGGCCCCAAAACCTAAGCCCGAATATAGTCACTCGGCTCATAGGTTCGGCTCCTGCCCGAGTTGCTCCAGCTCGCTCCCGACTTGCGACCCGTTGGCCCCAAAACCTAAGCATGAGTATAGTCACTCAGCTCATAGGTTTTGCGCTTGCCCGAGTCGCTCTAGCTCGCTCCCGACTTGCAAACCGCTAGCACCAAAACTTGAGCCCGAGTTTAGTCACTCGGCCCACAAGTCCAAGCTCCCGAATCATGCCTCGCGGCTAATCTAATGCCCGAGTCGCATCTTGGCTGATCCAACGCCTGAGCCATGCCTCGCGGCCAATCTAATGCCCAAGTCGTATCTCTGTCGATCCAACGTGCGAACCCCGCCTCGCGGCCAATCGCCTCTCGGTTAGTCCAACGTTCGAGCCACACCTCGCCAGCCTAGTCCGTTGTCCAAATCGCTCCACGTCGACCCCGACTCGCAGCTCGTCAAGTCTCTAACCGAGCCGCTTTAGCTCACTCGTCGACTTGCAAACTCAGTGGCCGTAACTCCGAGCCATGCCAAACCGATTATCTAACCTACGACATGTTGGTCTCGCCTCGTCAGGCCCCAGCCTCCCGATCAGCAGAGTCAATCCTGCCTGAAGCAAGGGGCGTCGCCCCTAAATAGCCCCACGACGAGTCAATCCAGCTTCCCCTTGTAAGCGATCAGCCTCACTCCGACCCAGGCATGCTACCCGACCCTTTAAGGACCCGACGACATGCCTTGGAGGGGAGGGGAGAAGTGATACAACGTATTTTGGGCCCAAGACACGTCACAGCTAACATCACACACCAAGTCAGAACTGTACCAAGAAGTTGTTCCATATGTCCCGTCCCGAGAGCTCGGGGTGGTGCTGTCTGATGCTACTCCGCACACCACCTGAGATGGTGGTCGGTCAGAAGTGTCATCCCATCCCTCGAGGATCAGCAGCCATGCTGAACCGATATGCCACCGACCCTCGTACAATAGTATAAAGCCCCTGGCCGGCATCTGGCCAGAGGGGAGAGGAGGGAAGAAAAATAGAAAACAATCCACCCACTACTGACTTGCTCATCGAAGGGGCCAACGTCGGGGATCATCCGATGAGGGCCATTTTTGCAAGCGAACGACCACCCGTAAGCCACAAGCATCTCAACTCAGGGGTCACCATCCAACGTGCAAGGATGAGCTGTCAATCGGCCGGAGCCCGACCAACGCCAATAAGTATCCCTTCCCGAGGGCACGACCACTTCGTCATCCAGCTCACTTGACAAAAGGCTCCCGACATTAACCCATGGACCAAACCGTACTGACTCATCAGCCATGGTATACTTATTCACTAACATTATTCTAGTCAAGTTTTTTTGTTATTGGGATAGGTGAATTCTTATGGATCCACCCCCTGAAGGAACCAAATATGATAATTTTTCATCATTTGGCTCGAGCAAGAATGAAATGAATGGAAAAAATAGATCCGTATAAAATCTACTTTTCATACATATCTTCACATATCATATATAATGACTCTATATAAGAAAAGATTTACTAAATTCTATTTTCTAGGGTTGCGACTATTTATTGCAATTAATTTAGTTCTTAAAGGTAAATGCTCGATATCCAAGTCAGCTTATAAATTTGATCATAATCAAGTGTTTTTTGGATTGCCACATATTTTTTTATTGGTGTTTATTCCCCTAATATCTTAATTTTTTTACGTACAAAATATTTACTTGTTACTAATAAAGTCCAACCAATGTTCTTCCTTAGATCTCTTATTTCACTCTGATAGTGTTATAGATTTGGATCGATGAAGAGGAAATGAATATGTTTCCATACTGTAAATAAGGAAGTGGAATAAATAGAATATCGAATCATCCCACCTCACTTATTTTATTCTATAGGATCTAACGAAGCCTGTTCATGCATAACATGATTCAGATATGATCATAGAAAAAGTTCTCCTCAAATAAATCGACCTGTCCTCTACAACATAGGGTGCTTACGTGGTATTTAAAAGTGAAGATACATTGGGTTATGAATTCAAATGTTAGGGATAAAATCAATCGTTTTAGTGACAATCATAAGTCATCCTCTCTTTGAAA
The DNA here is from genome assembly GCF_036884655.1 of Musa acuminata AAA Group. Taxonomy (NCBI): domain Eukaryota; kingdom Viridiplantae; phylum Streptophyta; class Magnoliopsida; order Zingiberales; family Musaceae; genus Musa; species Musa acuminata. The sequence goes on along the minus strand of NC_088339.1, from coordinate 11,967,463 downwards.
AATTCATTTCTAACTATTCGTATCAAATAAAGAATATAACACTTCCAAGTTGAAGAAAAGTATTCAAATAAATAACATGTCTTATTTTTTCAATAATCCATATTTATAGCAATGAAATATTATTGGATATTTCATCTGCCTTTGTTCCTCCCAAGTATGATATATGATGAATTACATCTGCCTTTGTTCAAGGCAAACATTTTAATCTGCCAAGCTTCAGGACATCATAGGTTATGCCATTAAACCATGAGTTGTAGAAAGCATCTCAACTCATGGTTTGGCTCTCTGATAAGCACACTCCTCTAGCCCAACACCATTCACAGGTAGATCATCTTCAGGGAAGGGGCAATGCGTTATACGATCTGGATATTCCGGAATCTGCGCACAGGGAGTGGGCGTCACGTGACTCGATACGCCCTCCACGTCGGTGCAGTTCCAAATCGGCTTCTTCGACTTCACCACCTCCGCCGTCACATTGTAGATGCATATTCCGGTGAAGGGCGCGCCGGGAATCCCCTCCAGCTTCGCGGCCATGGTCACGTTCTCGGCCACCACGTTGCTGTAACTGATATTCTGCACCACCGGAATGGCTTTCGGATCAAATTTGTCGTCCGGGTGCTGCCCGTAGGTGCCCGTCATCCAGAAGACCCACTTCATTGTGTGCAGATTCATTCTTCTCACGAATATGTCCTTCACGTAAGCTCCCCTTCCGATGGTCGTCTTGATCCTGACGCCGGATTCGGAGTGGATGGCCGTGATGTCTTCGGCCCGGACATCTTGGATTCCTCCCGACATCTCGCTTCCCAGGGCGATGACAGCGCTCGTGGGGGAGATGCAGGTGAGCCGTCTGATCACTATGTGTTTGCTTGACATGTTGAATGCAATCCCGTACTCATCCCAACCGCTTTTAATGGCGATGCAGTCATCGCCTGAGACTATGTAGCAGTCCTCAATGCGGACATTGGAGGATGAGTCTGCGAAGAAGAGAGAAACCACCAAAAAGAATCAATCGAAACAGCAACATAGAATCTACAACCCAAGTAAATGTAGGTACGATATCCACCTGGATCGATCCCATCAGTGTTGGGAGAGTTGACCGGTGCAAGAATTGTGATGCCTGAGACGATTACGTGGCTGCACAGTGCATTCATTCACGTTAACATCAGATTGTAACAATAGAATGGAAAGCAAAAGAAGCCTTCAAGTGTTCTGAAAGTAGATTATTAATATAAACCTGCTGTACACTGGATGGACATTCCACGATGGAGAGTTAACCAATGTAATGTTGGAAATCAGCACTTGTTTGCAGTACATCAATTCAATGAGGTATCCACGAGTGTAATTGAGTTCTTTGTTACGGAACATTTTCCACCAGGTTTCACCTTGTCCATCGATAGTTCCATTATTCCCTAAAAATAACAATAAAACTTGTTAGCATCACAATCAAATTATATTCTGTTCCCCATCTATGATGCAAACAAGTTAGATGATGATATATATGTGTCTTCTTGTCAATCAAAGCACGCCAAAACATCATAAACTGAATTAAATATTATAGTTTTTGATTAAAAATAATTTTTTTATTAAATTTTAGGGGATCATGGAATGACAACACGACTGAGGCTTTATGAATTTAGAAGTAATGTGATAGAAGTACTGGAAATATGCAACGTATATACTACCTGTTATGACCACATCGGTTAGGTTATATCCCATAATAAGATTACTATATCTACCCCCAGCCGCATCTCTTCCTCTACCGTAGGAGGGCAAAGGGTCAATGATCGGCCACTCGTTGATATCCTGCATAAGCATATCACCATGATATGAATTGTCTTAGTTGATGCAGATTGAACAAAAGAACATAGTATTAAAGCTTCTATTAGCTACCAATAAACAAAAAAAAAAAAGAGTATCCATGCAATTCATAAGCAATGCTGTCCAAGTTGCAGTGTGAGAAGCCATAAAATGGGATTGCAGAATAGAAATTTATGTTATATAAGCTGCAGTTGAAATCTAACTTGTTCTCCCAAGTTTGTAGCATTAATAGAGTTTTGCTGTCTTCAGGAAACCCAATTAGCTACACAGATCTACAAGGTTTAGTCAAAAAGAAAACACCGAGAGATTGGATGACAGTACTCTTTCCTACAAAATATCAAAGAGAGAGTTTGTGTTTTGAGAGTCTAAATAGCATTTTTGTGTTAGAAAGTCATCCGCCTAACTTTTAGACTGATGGTGGAGCCTAAAATTAATGTAAGGGCAAGGTCCACACTGCATTCCATTCTTATGCTGGTTTCCTCGCATCCTTTCCTACTTTAAAGTTCTTACACGGAAAGAATGCCATTCTCAATTAAAACTTATTAATTTTGGAGCGTAATCTTCAAGATCTTGAAATTTGAAAGGAAATTTTTTATGTGGATTCTAATCCAAGATTATTGATGTTCAGATATGACATACAAGAGAAATAATAATAATAATAATAATAATAATAATAATAATAATAATAATAATAAAACAAAACAAATATTACTGTTTTCTTATTTTGAGACATCAAAGTAGAGATACTAAATAGTCAAAAATCTACCGTACAAATTGCAAATATTTCAGAAATTAATATTATCAAGACAAATTTAGATTTGTAGTGGCTTAGTTCACTTCTTTTCCCTCATCAGTCCAAAGCGGTGACAATGCACATCGGATTAGACTTGTGAATTCTCCTTGGAGATGAGATGAAGGAAACGTTAGAATAGTATACACTCGCTATGTAACGTTCTGGTGGGGCTCACCAGTGACGAATCTATTCTTCATCGTCACCGTTCATCTGGCGAGAGCTGTCAGATGAACGGACTCGATGGGAAGGGCTACTAGCCATAATCACCACCGAGGATGATACAGGCGATGGTAATGACAAACAAGCCGTGAACGATTATGAACATGCACTCTACATCAAAATAGATGGAGGAGAAGGTGGGGGAAGGGGGCGGAGGAGGGAGGCGGACCTGAGTGGCGAGGATGACAGCGTCGTGGTCGAGGAAGAGGGTGAAGTGGTCGGCGAGGTTGAAGGGCCCGGTGAGCCACCGGCCGGCCGGCACCACCAGCATCGCGCCGCCGTCATACGCCACCTTACTAAGGTTGGCCATGGCCGCCGCAAAGGCCGCCGTGTTGGAGGTCACCCCGTCGCCCACCCCGCCGAAGTCCGTCAGGCTGGCCACGTGGGCCCGGCATCCTCCTGCCCACGCCGTCGCATAGTGGAAGGCTTCTAGCTCCGTCGCACCACCTGCCCACCGGTGGTGGCGATGGCCCTCAGCGATCCCTATGAACGCCGCTGTTACCACCGTCCACAGCACTAAAATCATCAACACCTACACGTAACCGAGAAAAGTTGGAGTTTGAAGGATTAAAGCTTTGAGATAGGATTACTGGGAAAAAGAAAAGAAAAGGAGAAGAGGTGTTACACGGAATATTGGCTGCGAGTGCTCCATTGTCAGAGAGATGTGTCGAAACAGAATGCTTCCACGGCTCGGCTCTTGTTCTATATATAGAGAGAGATGGAGAGAGAGAGAGAGAGAGAGGGTAAGGCTAATTATAAATTATGTTATCTAATTAGTTAATTTCAGTATGTTGATTCGAGCTAATTATAGATTATTTATACTACAAACTAGAGTATGCATAACTTTAGATAGTTATATTGTCCTTGGTTGAAAATAACATGTTTGTTGAGACAGTCTGGTCTCTCCTTTAAAATGTGATTTGTCCTACTCTAATGATATATTTTAGTTGACATATTATTAAGCAACACATAAGTCTTTTGTTACCACAATAATAAAATCGTAAAGTCTTAACCATTTGTACTTGACAAAAGCTATCATGAATTAATTTGTCTCTGTGCTCTAATTGTTGGGTTCAGCCCATATGTGGGCTTGGACAAATTGGGTTGTTCAAGCCCAAATCAGAGAAAGAGAGAAAGGGCAAAATTGGGTGACGGCAGCGGGTGTGCATATGCAGTGAGATTGCAGCGTGCAGCGTGCGGCGACGTGCAGAGGAAAGAGGAGAGAAAAATAAAGAGAGAAAGATTAGGTTTCTGAGTTTTCTGCTTGACGATCGGTGGTCAAACGTTGTCAGTTTCGGCCCAAATTTTATGTGGAGAATCCTTGTAGCAAACTCTACAATCCTAACGGTGTTGATCTGCAGTTTACCCTCTCTAAGGTACTTTCCTACGATATCCACTCTGTGAGACCTAGAATTTTCTTTTGAGGAGATCCATCCTGATGATATGCTAGAGCCAAGATCTATATTCTTGATGTTATAGTGATCCTCTAGTTATTCTAGAGAAGACATACTGTAAACTTGTTATCATTATTATTGATAGTGAAAGTTTGAGGTGGACTACGGTCCCGTGGTTTTTCTCACATTGGGTTTTCCACGTTAAAAAGATTTGGTCTCATTGTGTGATTGATTTTTGCTCTATTGTTTATGCTGTGCTGGTTAATATTTTCATTTGGATATCAAGTTGGTATTTTGATGAGGAACCTATTTTAATACACAAAGAGGGAAAGAATTATTCCGCTTTAACATGTTTCTTCCCAACAAGTGGTATCAGAGCAACAGGTTGTTTGGTGCTAGTTTTTCTTGTGTGATTGAAATGGAACAGTCAGATGGTATGATTAAATTGAACTCATCAAATTATTCCACTTGGAGGCGTCTGATGGAAGATTTGATATATTGCAAAGATTTGTATAAGCCTATCAAGGTTAAAGATAAACCTTCTACTATGGACGATGAAGAATGAGAAGTTCAACATAGAAAAGCTATTGCCTATATTAGAAGATGGATGGATATAAACTTGCATGAGCATATTTCAGATGAAACCAAAGCTGATGTTGTTTGGCAAAGGTTAGAAAACCTCTTTGCGAAAAAGACAGTGGGAAATATAATTTCTCTCCTCAGAATGCTTGTAAATTTGAAGTATAAAGATGGTGATAACATTGTTGAGCACATAAGTCTATTTCAGAGTCTTGCAAACAAGTTGGTTGCTATAAAAATGAATATAGATGATGAGATGCAGGGATTATTACTTCTCAGCTCTTTACCAGAAAGTTGGGAAACGTATGTGGTGACTATTTGTAACTCCACGCCAAAGGGGACTCTAACCATAGATATGGTTAAAGACAGTTTACTAAATGAAGATGCCAGAAGGAAAGAACAAGGTGAATCTTCTTCTGGGGCATTTGTTACTGAAAAACAAGAAAGACATGGAAGAAGTCATAGCAGAAACCCACATGGATATAGAGGAAGATCCAAGTCTAGAAGAGATATCAAATATTTTCACTATAACAGGCCAGGTCACATGAAGAAAGAGTGTAGGTTTTGGAAGCGAGAATAGAATGAAATGAAGAAAAATGAGAAAGAGACCAATACAATTGCTGCTGAAGGTAATATCACTATTGTCTGTGATGAAGGTTGTGTTAGCCTTGTAGCTCAGGACAGTAATTGGGTAATTGACTCTGGTGCTTCATTTCATGTCACTTCTAATGGTGATTTCTTTAGATCTTATACTGCTGGTGATTTTGGTAATGTCAGAATGGAAAACAGTGGTACATCTAAGATTGTGGGTATTGGAGATATTTGCTTGGAGACTAGTATTGGGAGCAAATTAATACTCAAAGATGTAAGGCATGATCCAGATATTCATCTTAACTTGATATCTACAAGTAGACTTGATGATGAGGGCTTTGCACATTATTTTGGTGAAAGTAAATAGAAACTCACTAAAGGTTTTCTAATTGTGGCAAAAGGAAAGAAGATTAACTCTTTTTATGTCATGGAAGCTAAGCTACACAAAGGAAAGATTAATGCAATTAAAAAAGATGAAAGTATAGATCTTTGGCATAAGAGGCTTGGACATATCAGCGAGAAGGGACTTCAAACTCTTGCTAGAAAGCAGTTTTTACCAGAGTTGCAAGGTACATCTCTTAAATCTTGTGATCATTGCTTAGCTGGAAAAACACATAGAGTTACATTTCAAACATATCCATCATCTAGAAGATCAGATATTATTAATTTAGTTCATATTGATGTTTGTACTATGCAAACTAGAACTCTTGGAGGTGCTCTTTATTTTGTTGCTTTTATTGATGATAATTCTAGAAAAGTTTGGGCTTTTGCTTTGAAATCTAAAGATCAGGTACTCGATGTTTTCAAAGAGTTTCATGTCAGTGTTGAAAGAGAAACTGGTAGAAAACTAAAGTGTATTCAATCAGATAATGGTGGCGAGTACAAGGGTCCTTTTAAGAATTATTGCAGGTTCTATGGTATCGGGCTTAAGAAAACCATTCCTAAAACTCCTCAACAGAACGGTGTGGCAGAAAGGATGAACAGAACTATTGAAGAAAGGATTATGTGTATGCTTTCCAACGCCAAGTTACCAAAGTCATTTTGGGGGGAGGCTATGAGAACTATAGTTGACCTCATAAATCTTTCTCCATCAGTTCCTCTGAAAGGTGATGTTCCAAAGAGAGTATGGAGAGGAAAAGATATATCTTATAATCATTTGAGAGTCTTTGGGTGTAAAGCATTTGTTCATATTCCCAAAGATGAGAGATCCAAGCTTGATAATAAGGCAAAAACATGTATCTTCTTGGGATATGGTCATGAAGAGTTTGGGTACAGATTATGGGATCCAGTGAACAAGAAGATTATTATAAGCAGAGATGTTGTGTTTCTTGAAGACCAATTGTTTGATGATGGTGATAATTTTGAGAAGCCAGACCACTGTTTATATTCCTTGGAGTTTGGGTCCAATTCCTTCACTTGTAGTTCATGATGATCATGGGGGAGATGAACAAGAAGATTGTGATGAGAATACTAGTGATGATACACCTACAGTTGATGATGCTGAACCAACTGAACAGGCACCTCCACCACCAATTGAGATTCCATTGAGAAGATCCACTAGAGAGCGACAACCCTCTACCAGATATCGTCCATATGAGTATGTTATGCTTACTAACGGGGGAGAGCCAGAAACTTACCAAGAAGCTATTCTACATTAGAATAAAAATGAGTGGGTTAAAGCCATGCAAGAAGAGATGAGATCCTTGCTTGAGAACCACACCTATGACTTGGTAAAGTTGCCTAAAGAAAAGAAAGCTCTCAAGAATAAATGGGTTTATAAATTGAAGACTGAAAACAATAGCTCACAACAAAGATACAAGGCACGATTAGTTGTGAAAGGATTCAGTCAGAAGAAAGGTATTGACTTTGAAGAAATATTTTCTCCAGTTGTGAAAATGTCCTCTATCCGAGTTGTTCTTGGTTTGGCTGCCCGCTTGAAGTTAGAAGTTGAGCAACTTGATGTAAAAACATCATTTCTTCATGGTGACTTAGAAGAAGAAATTTACATGGAGCAACCAAAAGGTTTCAAAGTCAAGGAAAAAGAAAATCTGGTATGTAAGCTTAAGAAAAGCTTATATGGACTCAAACAGGCACCTAGACAATGGTATAAGAAGTTTGATTCCTTTATGATGTGCCAAGGGTATGATAGAACCACATCTGATCAGTGTGTATTTATGAAAATATTTTCAGATGATGATTTTATTATTTTATTGCTATATGTTGATGATATGCTGATTGTTGGCCATGATGTTGGAAAAATTGAAAAGCTTAAAAGAGAGCTAAGTAAGTCTTTTGCCATGAAAGACTTGGGATCGGTGAAACAAATACTTGGCATGAAGATTCTTCGTGATAGGAAGAAAAGAAAGATTTGGCTATCTCAGGAGACTTACATTGAAAAGGTTCTTGAAAGATTCAATATGAGTATAGCCAAAGCAGTTTGTTCCCCACTTGCAGGTCATTTCAAGCTTAATTCGAAACAATGTCCTATAAGTGAGAAAGAAAAAGAAGAAATGTCCAGAGTGCCTTACTCATCTGTAGTAGGCAGTTTGATATATGCTATGGTTTGTACGGTTTGTACTAGGCCAGATATAGCTCATGCAGTTGGAGTTGTCGGTCGATTTCTCTCTAATCCTGGAAAGGAACATTGGGTAGTAGTGAAATGGATATTAACATATCTAAGAGGTACTTCCAGGTTGTGTTTATGTTTTGGCAGTGATGAACCTGTGTTAGAAGGCTATACAGATGCAAACATGGCAGGTGATACTGATTCCAGGAAGTCCACTTCGGGATTCTTGATGACATTTGCAGGAGGAGCAATCTCTTGGCAGTCTAAGTTATAGAAGTGTGTTGAAAAAGTTTCTATATATCAACCACAGAAGCAGAATATATAGCAATTACTGAATCCTACAAGGAAGCTTTATGGATGAAAAAGTTTCTACAGGAATTGGGCTTGAAACAGAAATGATATACTGTTTACTGTGACAGTCAGAGTGCCATTCACCTCTCCAAGAATTCAACATACCATTCTAGATCCAAGCATATTGATGTGAGATATCACTGGATTCGTGATGTGCTTGAGATGAAAGAATTACAGTTGGAAAAAGTGCATACTAATGAGAATGGATCAGATATATTGACAAAGTCTTTGCCTAAGGAGAAACTTTAAGCATATAGGTGAAGAGCGGGCTTGGTACAGCCCACCATATGAGATGGAGGGGGAGAATTGTTGGGTCCAGCCCATTTGTGAGCTTGGACAAATTGGGCTGTTCGAGCCCAAATCAGAGAAAGAGAGAAAGGGCAAAATTGGGTGACGGCAGCGGGTGTGCATGCGCAGTGAGATTGTAGCGTGCAGCGTGCGGCGAAGAGGAAAGATGAGAGAAAAATAGAGAGAGAAATATTAGGTTTCTGAGTTTTCTGCTTGATGATCGGTGGCCAAACGTTATTAGTTTCAGCCCAAATTTTATGTGGAGAATCCTTGCGGCAAACTCTACAATCCTAACGGTGTTGATCTGTAGTTTACCCTCTCTAAGGCACTTTCCTACAATATCCACTCAGTGAGACCTAGAATTTTCTTTTGAGGAGATCCATCCTGATGATATGCTAGAGCCAAGATCTATATTCTTGATATTATAGTGATCCTCTAGTTATTCTAGAGAAGACATACTATAAACCTATTATCATTATTATTGATAGTGAAAGTTTGAGGTGGACTACGGTCCCGTGGTTTTTCCCACATTGGGTTTTCCACGTTAAAAAGATTTGGTCTCATTGTGTGATTGATTTTTGCTCTATTGTTTATGCTGTGTTGGTTGATATTTTCTTTTGGATATCAAGTTGGTATTTTGATGAGGAACCTATTTTAATACACAAAGAGAGAAAGAATTATTCCGCTTTAACAGGTTTCTTCCCAACACTAATAAACTTAAATGGATTGATTATCATCATATTAAGATTAATTTGTTTCAAGTTGGCCCTTATAGGCTTGTACAATAGTTGCTACTTTCTTAATCATGACACCAGACCTATTTGTTATCATTATAATATTTTCAGCCCTATTTGTTATCATTATAATGTTTTGGCTTGACCCTTTGGCATATTTTTTTTCTGAAATTATTGTTACTCTAACAATACGTTGAACCATATCATGAGAATTTCTTTTTTAATTGGCTCTCACATTATCTGATACAATAGCCTTGTAACTAGTATCACATCCAACTAGGGTAAATTGCGAGATTACACCTTTTTAATACTTTTTTTTTTATTGAACTTCCGAATCTAAGTCGTCATATGAAAAAAAAATATAAAGAGTGAAAAAAAGAGAATCTAGTTCTCTTTTTCGATTGACATATAGTGGATTTTAGATCCGAAGATGGTGTCCCTATAGATTTCATAAAGTTTTTTCCAAGATGACACCGAAAGATATGCATTGTAGATCCGATATATTATTATTTGATTTTAATTTTGAATTAATTTTTTTTCATATTACATATAGCATATTATAGATTTTATGTTTACATTTGATATCAGACCTAAGTTCTTGAGATTAAATACCTTAGATCTTTTCTTTTCTGATTTATGATGCATAAATTATTCATGTATATTATCGATTTAAATTCTTATCTAAATGTGAGAAAAAAAAATTCATTGGTGCTCACATCATCTGATATAGTAGCCTTGTATAATATAGCATCTTTCCACAGGTCTTACATCAGATTGCACCCTTTTAACACTTTCATTTTTTGTTTGACTTCTATAATGTTTTATGTAGGATATATTTTATTGGCGAGACTGCCTTGCATGTTGATCATTTAACTTAGCTTGTGATTAGATTTGATCTACCAAGTGTTGAATCTCAGATTTTGATGATAAAATCAATTGATGGGTTAATTGATCTAATCCATATTATTGAGTTAAGTGTGCAGGATTAACTACGATAACCATAAAACATAAAGTAAGAATACCAAAGTCAAGTTTGATGGACGTTTAAGAGTTCGAAGAATCGTCGGAGATGCTGTCAGAACCAACCGAGAAGAAATCGGGAACTTGTCGGAATTTTTGGAAGTTCATCGAAGAGATCGTCGGAGGTTCGCGGAGATCACTGAGAAGGCTCGGCTACTCATTGAAGTCGTCACAAGATCGGGAGCTTGCTGAGAGTCCGTCAGAAGAAATCCGAGGGCATATCGGAAGTCCGCCGGAAGTTCGTCGGAAAGCTCGCCGGAACAAGACTCGACGTTCGTGGTTGAAAACTTGCTTGGGATTTATTTTTTTGGTTATGTAGTTCGGATGTAATTAGGATTAGGATTAAGAGATAATCCTATATCCTGGATAAGGGCCAACCGGGCCCAAAATTAGGCTTGGTTTGGGCTGAACTAAAAGTCCAACCAGTGAATAGAAGGGTCTGGCGGTGGCACCGCTAGACTGGGCGGTGGCACCGCCCAGCACCTGAGAGCCAGGCGGTGGCACTGCCCAGCATCCGAGACCAAGCAGTGGCACAGCCACCGACAGGCGGTGGCACCGCCTGTACTCTGTCAGTGTCAGACACTAACAGGCGGTGGCACCGCCAGTCTCGAAAACCCAAAAGGAATTCAAATTTGGAGCTCAAATTTTGAATTCTCTTGGGGCCTATAAATACCCCTCAATTCTCAGCTGAGAATACAACCTTTTGAAAAGCAATAGTTTGAGTTAAGAGCCTTAGAATAGTCTTAGCAAGTCTTGTTTTTCATATTGCTTAAGTGTTCACCTCCTCCCATCTTGTTGAAAAGAATTGTAAGAGTGTGAACCACTTGTAAAGGTTGTAAGAGGGGTATTAGTCCTTCCCCTACAAGAAATTTGCTAGTGGAAGTTGGAAGCCTCTTCGAAGAAGGCTTCGCAAGTGGATGTAGGTCATTTTGATCGAACCACTTTAAAAACTACTGCGTTATCTAGTTTGCATTCTACTCTTGCCATTTACATACTGCAAACTTCTCTACTTAGTTACTACGCTTCCATACGTTTCTAAGTTATCAAGCTTCTAAAATCGGTTTCCATTGATATTGTTTTTCATCGTATGAAAGATTTATCAAAACCGAAGTTTTAATCTGCTGCACTAATTCACCCCCCTCCCTCTTAGTGCCGCTCCGATCCTAACAATTGGTATCAGAGCCAGGCTCACTCTCATATTTGGTTTAATACCCAAGAGAGATGGCTTACTCCGGCATACATGAGGGTCATTCTATCACACGTCGACCCATGTTTAATAGGTCGGATTATACTTTTTGGAAGACTCGTATGAGAATCTTCCTCATTTCCATGGATTTCGAGCTTTGGACTATTGTCGAAAACGGATTTAAAAAATCTTCTCTTCCGATGAGCGAATGGAATGAATCGGAGAAGAAGGTTTTTTCTTTAAACGCAAAGGCTATGAATGCCTTGTTTTATGCACTAGACAAAATTGAGTTTAATCGTGTTTTAATTTATGATTCGACTTTTGATATTTGGAGAACTCTTGAGGCCACTCATGAAGGCACTAGCCGAGTGAAAGAGTCCAAAATCAACATCCTTGTGCACTCTTATGAACTTTTCTGAATGAAACCAAGTGAGTCCATCGGAGACATGTACACCCGTTTCACGGATGTCATCAATGGACTCAAAGCTCTTGGTAAAGATTTTTCTAACTTTGAACTATTAAACAAAATCTTAAGATCTCTTCCTAAAAGTTGGGATCCAAAAGTTACGGCCATTCAAGAGGCCAAGGACCTCAAAACATTCCCTCTTGAAGAACTTATTGGGTCTCTAATGACCTACGAAATGACATGTCAAGCTCATGACGAGCTTGAGAACCCCCTTCCAAAGAACAGGAAGGATATGACACTCACATCACAAGTAGATCACTTGAAAGGAACATCAAGTGATGAGGACAGTGATAATGACATTGCACTTTTGACTCAAAAATTTAAAAAATATTTAAGAAAGAATAAATTTAAAAATAATATAAAAAATAAATTTAAACACAAGAAGGACCAAGTGATTTGCTATGAGTGTAAAAAATCGGGACACTACAAGAATGATTGTCCTCAAGCCAAAAAGAGAACATCAAAGAAGAAGGCACTCAAGGCAACATGGGATGATTCAAACGCATCCGAAGAAGAGGAGTCCAACACCGAGCAAGTTGCTCATTACGCGCTAATGGCTTTAGGAGAAGAGGTATGTGATTTAATTAATGAAGATTTATCTTTTGAAGAACTCTCTATCACTTTTCATGAATTATTTGATGAATGTAGAACTATTAGCAAGAAGTTAAGTATCTTAAAGAAAGAGCATACTTTGCTACAAAATAAGTTTGATAGTCTTCAAACTCCTCCATGCTCTCAGTGTGAGCATTTAGAAGCAATAAAAAATAAAAATTTGCTTCTTAAAGAAACCTTAAACAAGTTTAAGGTTGGTAGCAAAGGATTAGATATGATCCTTGCATACAAGGGTCACGTCGCAAATAGAAATGGAATTGGATTTGTCAAAGGATTACATCAAAATCCTACCACTTTCATAAAAGGACCTATATTACATGTTTCCTCTTATATGAAATGCAACTTTTGTTGCAAATCTGGACATATTGCCTACAAATATTCATTTAGGAAAATTAGTTCACAAAAATTAATATGGGTTCCTAAAGGAACTATAAAGGATTCAATAATGAATAACAAAGTTAGTGGATCAATTTTTTAGGCACCCCAAATCAAATGGGTACCTAAAAATCATCCTCTTTTGTAGACGAACTCACAAGCTAGGAACAAGAGATGGTATCTCGATAGTGGATGCTCAAGACATATCATTTCACTATGCTCACTAGCAAAGAAGAAGGGTATGTCACCTTCGGAGACAACAACCAAGGCAAAATCATTGGCAAGGGAACCATAGGTAACAAATTAAAATTTTCTATTGATGATGTCTTACTAGTTGATGGATTGAAACATAATCTCTTGAGTATTAGTCAATTATGCGATAAAGGTTATATCGTTAGATTTGAATCAAATGTGTGTATTATTGAAAAACCAAACCATAACATAACTATGATTGCATTGAAACAAAATAATGTCTACACCATCAACCTTCATGTACTAAGTAATGAAATGTGCTTCTCCGCTTTAAATGATGATGCTTGGCTTTGGCATAGGAGACTAGGCCATGCAAGCATAAAACTAATATCTAATATCTCATCTAGAGAATTAGTACGAGGAATTCTAAATATAAAGTTTATTAAGGACAAAGTATGCGATGCATGTCAACTAGGTAAACAAATAAAAACTAGTTTCAAATCAAAAATTCAAATTAGCACCACTAGACCATTACAATTGATTTATTTGGACTTATTTGGACCAATTGACACGACAAGTCTAGGAGGAAGCAAATATGCGTTTGTAATTGTGGATGACTATACTAGATACACTTGGACCTATTTCTTAGCTCACAAAAGTGAGTGTTTCAAGTGTTTCTCTAAATTTTGTAAACTCACTCAAAACGAAAAAGGCTTCATGATTTCATCAATTCAGAGTGATCAGGGTGGCGAATTTCAAAACCGTGACTTTCAAAATTTTTGTGAAGTTAATGGATACAATCACAACTTCTCCACTATGAGGAATCCTCAACAAAATGGAGTAGTTGAAAGAAAAAATAAAAACCTACAAGAAATGGCAAGAACGATGTTAAATGAACATAGTCTACCCAAGTATTTTTGGGCCGAAGCCGTGAATACGGCTTGCTACATCATGAATAGGGTTCTAATAAGACCGTCCCTATCAAAAACTCCCTATGAATTATGAAATAACAAAAAATCAAATATTTCCTATTTTAAAGTTTTCGGTTGTAAGTGCTTTATTTTGAATGAAAAGGATACCTTAGGAAAATTTGATGCTAAATCCGATGAAGGCATCTTTCTTGGTTACTCTTCCGTTTCTAAGGCTTTTCGGGTTTTTAACAAAAGAATCTTAGTAATAGAAGAGTCTATTCATGTAGTGTTTAATGAAATTTCTGATTTAAAGAAAAATGATTTTGATGATGATCTTGGTTTTGATAATTTGAATTTAAATGAACCCCCTCCTCAAAATAGCAACTTGGGTGCACCTTCTTCCGAAATCTCCTTACCCAAGGAATGGAAGTATATAGATGCTCATCCAAAGGAGCTAATTATAGGAGATACTTCAAAAGGGGTTCAAACTCGTTCCTCTTTAAGAATTTTTGTGCTAACACCGCCTTCCTTTCTCAAATCGAACCTAAATGCATTGATGAGGCCTTAAAAGATGATTTTTGGATTATTGCAATGCAAGAGGAATTGAATCAATTTGAGAGGAATAAGGTGTGGAAGCTTGTTCCTAGACCTAGTGACCATTTAGTCATTAGTACTAAATGGGTCTTTAGAAACAAGCAAGATGAAAATGGTATCGTGGTTAGAAACAAGGCTAGATTAGTAGCCAAAGGTTTCAACCAAGAAGAAGGTATCGATTACGAAGAAACCTTCGCTCCCGTGGCTCGATTAGAAGCCATAAGGATACTCCTTGCCTATGCTAGTAGTAATAACTTTAAACTATTTCAAATGGACGTCAAAAGTGCCTTCTTGAATGATTTTATTTCGGAAGAAGTATATATTGAACAACCTCCTGGATTTGAAAATTCTCTTCTACCTAATCAAGTATTCAAATTGACTAAGGCTCTCTATGGTTTAAAACAAGCTCCTAGAGCTTGGTACGAAAGGCTTAGTTCCTTTCTTATTTCAAATAATTTTACCAAAGGCAAGGTTGATACTATATTATTTATCAAACACTTTGAAGATAATTTTCTTATTGTGTAAATTTATATTGACGATATTATTTTTGGCTCTTCGGATGAATCACTATGTGAATCATTTGCCAAATGTGTGAGTCATGAATTTGAAATGAGTTTAATGGGTGAATTAACTTTCTTTTTAGGATTACAAATCAAACAACTTAGTCTACTCTACCTCACCGTGACTAGACCGGATATTATGTTTAGTGTAGGACTTTACGCTAGGTTTCAATCTAATCCTAAATTATCTCATCTTAAGAGTGTTAAAAGAATATTTAGGTATCTTAAAGGAACTCCAAATTTAGGATTGTGGTATCCAAAATCTGAAAAATTTGATTTAATAGCTTATGCAGTTGCCGATTTTGGCGGATGCAGGATAGATAGAAAAAGTACATCCGGAACATGCCAATTTTTAGGACATGCACTAGTTTCTTGGACTTCCAAGAAACAAAATTCAGTTGCACTATCTACGGCGGAAGCCGAATACATTGCTGCAAGTGCATGCTGTGCACAAGTTGTTTGGATGAAAAACACATTAGAAGACTATGGAATTCACTTCAAAAACATTCCCATAAAATGTGATAATACTAGTGCCATATGTCTTACCAAAAATCCAATTCAGCACTCTAGAACTAAGCATATCGATATTAGGCATCATTTCATACGCGATCATGTCCTTAACAATAATATTGTTTTAGAATTTATTGACACAAAGTATCAATTGGCAGATATTTTTACAAAAGCCTTAAATGAAGACCAATTTGAATTCATTAGAAGAGAACTAGGCATGTTGAATTATCCCTGAAAATAAGCTTGTTTGAATATATTTTTCGAAAAATGTCTCATCCTTTTCCGTTCTTCTATGGATTTGACTTCATCATTCTCCTTCGATTCAAAATGACATATTGAAGTACAACTCATTATCTTAACCTATCTTGAGTCAAACATCTATGAAAAACAAAAGGGGGAAGAAAAGTATTTTTTTTCTCTTCTTCCGCAGCATGCCAACGGTGGCACCGCTAGAACCGGCGGTAGCACCGCCTGAGCGCTCGGGCGCCAGGCGGTGGCACCGCTCGGTTTGGCGGTGGCACCGCCCGAGACACCCTTTAAATACCTAAGGGTTAGGGCCGGCGGTGACACCGCCCCCAACCCGTGAAGGCCTCCCTCAAACTCCCCCAAAACCCTTCCTAACTCTTATTCTAACCTCTAGAAGTCTTGGAGAGGGATTCTTATTGGTCCAAGCTCTCCATCGTCCAAGAAACACTCCATAAGGTAAAATCTTTCCTTCCTCTTCTTGTTTTACCTACTCATTACAATTTTAATTTTTTTTTCTATCATCTTATCTAGATAATGGCTCGTAAGAGATCAAAAGGGAAAAGGATTGAAGGAGATTCATATGATCACGATCTGTTTAGATCCAAAGAAGAGGCCCTTAGGTTTCCAAAATTTGAAATAAGATGTATCCATAAGGGTAAATACGTTGATCTCGATGAACTAGGAAACTTAGAACCCATTAGGTGGTTTGCTCATCTAGAGGCCCTACCTCTCTTACAAATAGATGAACCAATTTATCCTAGGTTAGTAAGGCTCTTTTATGCAAACTTATGAGTAGATGACGATAGCCTAAGCACTTACCTTCTAAGAAAATAAATTAGGATTTTTGATAGTACTACTTGTGAACTAATTGGAATCACTGAAAAAGATAGGAGCTGCTATTTTAGAGGTAAATGGGATGTTAATATAATCGGAGCAACTTACACCAAAGCTGTCGAAATTATTTTTGCAAACTCGGATCTCGAAATAATACCCAAGAGTTGTGAACACTTACTACCCTTTAACTCTAAAATTCTTCATCATATCATAACAAGCATACTATTCCCTAAGCAATTTCATCTTGATGAAATGAGTCAAATAGAGATAAGCACCATGTATTGGATTATGACCGGTCAACATAACTGTTTTGGATACTCAATCTGGCAACACATGTAGGATATTATAGCTAAAGATACTATGTTGCCATATGGGGGGGGTTAATCACTAGATTTCTTCTTGCCTATGACATTTGCATCCCACCTGATGAAGAAAAAATTCAAAGTGATAGATATAACATCATCAATAAAAATCTACTGAAAAGACTTAGGTGCACATTTAACAATGGAATATGGGTAAGGCAACCTAGAAGGACTGATCCTATTCCTCCACCAGTAGAACAACCAGAAATATCAATTTTTAGGGGAAATGAATCTCCTCCTCCTAGTCCCTTTGGCGCAGCACCTTCAGCTCATGTTTCATCCTCTGAAGGACTCATTATGGCAGAACTGTCTCAGATCAAATTCCAACAAGACCAACTCAAATCGCAGTAAGAACAAATTCAGCTCCAGCAAATTGAAATTTTGAAGGAACTACGACATATGAATCAAAAAATAGATGTTATGTATCAGCACTATGGATTACCTCCTAAGGATTAATTGATGTATCTTTTTATTCTGTTCTGTTTACTCTTAATATCAAGTTCGAAGCTTGTCATCTTTTGAACGAAAACTGAACCTTCCTTTTAGATTTATTTAAAAAAAAAATTTCTGGATATATGCTGATTTTTTTTTCTGGATGAATGCTGATTTTTTAGATGAATTCTGGATACATATTTTTGGCAAATTTGAATAACTAATCTTAATGCTGAAATCCTTCTCTAATGATTTTATGATCACAAATTATGTGCTTCAAAGTCTCGTCTCCTTTTTGTTGATGACAAAGGGGGAGAAAAGTGATGACTTGTACCATTTTGATAGCATGACTTATATGAATTACAAAAGCTTGTGTGATATGAATATCTTATATGCCTTACAAAATCCTTGAATATATCGCATCTTATATGCCTTGCAAAATCCTTGAATATATCGCATCTTATATGCCTTGCAAAATCCTTGAGTATATCACAAGTTTTTAGATTGATTGATTATATGAAATCATGCCTTACATTTATATCATGAAATTCATGTTGAAAATCTTTATCTCCTGTCGTAATAAAAATTGTCTCTTATCATTTGACTTGAAAGCGATTTTCATCGAAGTTTCGTATTTACTTATGCTTAATGAAAATAACGATAAGTTCAACGGTTAGAACTTATCGGTTTATGCTTGATTTCATGGGATGAAATTCAAGTGTTTCTATCTTCTCATAATATGGCATATAGATAGGGGGAGTTATGTTTAACTCCGTCATCAATTGATTGTCATCATCAAAAAGGGGGAGATTGTTGAATCTCGGATTTTGATGATAAAATCAATTGATGGGTTAATTGATCTAATCCATATTATTGAGTTAAGTGTGTAGGATTAACTACGATAACCAGAAAACATAAAGCAAGAATACCGGAGTCAAGTTTGATGGACGTTTAAGAGTCCGAAGAATCGTCGAAGATGCTGCCGGAACCAACCGAGAAGAAATCGGGAACCTGTCGGAATTTTCGGAAGTTCGCCGAAGAGATCGTCGGAGGTTCATGGAGATCACCGAGAAGGCTCGGCTACTCGTTGAAGTTATCACAAGATCGGGAGCTTGCTGGGAGTCCGTCGGAAGAAATCCGAGGGCATATCGGAAGTCCGCCGGAAGTTCGTCGGAAAGCTCGCCGGAACAAGACTCGACGTTCGTGGTTGAAAACTTGCTTGGGATTTATTTTTTTAGTTACGTAGTTTGCATATAATTAGGATTATGATTAAGAGATAATCCTATATCCTGGTTAGGGGCCAATTGGGCCCAAAATTAGGCTTGGTTTGGGCTGAACTTAAAGTCCAACCAGTGAATAGAAGGGTTTGGTGGTGGCACCGCCCAGCACCCGAGAGCCAGGCGGTGGCACCGCCCAGCATCCGAGACCAGGCGGTGGCACATCCATTGACAGGCGGTGGCACCGCTTGTACTCTGTCAGTGTCAGACACTAATAGGCGGTGGCACCACTAGTCTCGAAAACCCAAAAGGAATTCAAATTTGGAGCTCAAATTTTGAATCCTCTTGGGGCCTATAAATACCCCTCAATTCTCAGCTGAGAATACAATCTTTTGAAAAGCAATAGTTTGAGTTAAGAGCCTTAGAATAGTCTTAGCAAGTCTTGTTTTTCATATTGCTTAAGTGTTCACCTCCTCTCATCTTGTTGAAAAGAATTGTAAGAGTGTGAACCACTTGTAAAGGTTGTAAGAGGGGTATTAGTCCTTCCCCTACAAGAAATTTGCTAGTGGAAATTAGAAGCCTCTTCGAAGAAGGCTTCGCAAATGGATGTAGGTCATTTTGACCGAACCACTTTAAAAACGGCTACGTTATCTGGTTTGCATCCTACTCTTGCCATTTGTATACTGCAAACTTCTCTACTTAGTTACTACGCTTCCATACGTTTCTAAGTTATCAAGCTTCTAAAATCGATTTCCATTGATATTGCTTTTCATCGTACGAAAAATTTATCAAAATCGAACTTTTAATCCGCTGCACTAATTCACCCCCCCCCCCCCCCCCCTCTTAGTGCCGCTCCGATCCTAACACCAAGTTCGTGCTCATTAATAGGCATTTTTTTCTTCTTTCTTTGTGGCAATATCACTTTCGTTGAGAAGTTATGACATGGTTCATTTTTATGTTTTAGTTTAAATTTATTTTTCTTTCTTACATATGTCATGATTCTTATCTGGCTTTCTTGACTAACGTTATTTGCCCCTAAAGTACTTCTTATATCATGACAATATAGTTTATACCATTAAGGCATAAACTATAATGTGATGATATAATGATTAGTGGCAATTGTTAGTCATATTATGAGCCATTCGTAGAAGTGGTATATAATTAAGTTTTGTACGTGATGTAACAAATGATTTCAAGAGAAATAAATGATTCAATGATATGATTAAATAATAGTATTAGTATAGTATGATTTAAGAGGAAGTAGTAGGATCCACTAGAACACTTAAGTAGAGGTATGTTGAATCAAGAGTAGACATAAATATTTTTATAATAGTCTTTTCGTTCTATCATCGCTTATGAAAGGTCAAGCCAATACCATAGCTATTGCAATGCAAAGGGCTTTACTTGAGAATTAGAAGGAACATGGGATTGAGAATTAGAAGGAACATGTATCCCATGTGCAAACTCTGAGAAAGTGTTGCATGGATATTCTACGATAATAAGTATTGAAGAATCGATACATAAAATTTTACTAAATTTAAAAGAAATTGTATTAAGAAGTAATATAAATAGAGTTAGAGATGCATCCATTTGCATAAAGGGCCCTAAATACATAACTGCTCCAGATATCATCTCACTAACCTCACGGAATCAATTGATTTATATATTAGTGTTGAATCTCGTATTTTGATGATGAAACCACTTGATATGTGTTTATGTTTTAATCTGCGTTTTGAGTGACGCAGGATGCTCCGATCAGGATGAGAAAATTAAAGCAGGAAAAATCATGTTGTGCTAGAGGAACATGTCAGAAGATTGGACATCCGGCCGATGGATCGGTCGACGTATCGACAGAAGGCTTCAGGTCGTGGACTCGGGCATCGAGCCAAGAAGAGCGGGTATTGTGCCAAGGATATCGGAGTTGCGGAGTCAACTGGCCGATTGGGCAATAGGCCGTAGGAGAGGACGATACGTCGAAGAATCGGATGAAGCGTCGAGGGACCAATGACATGCCGAACAACTTGGTTAATTGCTTAGGATTAATTGTCTCCATCGAAGTTTTGTTTTACATGTGTAGGATTAACTACGATGAAAGTAAGACATGCAGCAGGAGTTGTGCTGGAGTCAAGACTATGATCACGTTGGGAGTTCGAGAATTCGACGGAAGTTTGGACAATCATCGGAGGTTCTACGAGAACAAATCCGAGAAGTCCATGAGCTTGCCAAAGAAGCTCGTCGGAACTTGCCACGGGGATCGTCGCAAGTCCAGGAGTTTACCGGAAGTCCGCAGGAGCATCACCAAGGGTTCATCGGATGATCGACGGAAGCTCGTCGGAAGAAACAATTGACGCACCGAAGCAAGTTGCAGTAAATATCTTAAGAAATTCGTAGTTAGCACGATGATTAAGTTAGAAACGGGAGGTGATCCAATTAACTTAATCTTGGGGAAATTGGGCCCTTGACAGACCCAAATTGGGCCGAATGGATCAGCCCATTCGGACCCAGATTACTTGGCCAGAGGTGACACCGCTTGGGTCGGCGGTGGCATCGCCCAGGGCTCAGTCTCTGAGCTCTGGCTTGGCGGTGCAATCGTCTCTGACAGAGATGCAACCAATTGATCTCGGTCTTCGAGCTCTGGCTCGGCGGTGCAACTGCCCCAGTCAGGCGGTGGCACAGCCTGAACTCAGTCTCCGAGCTCTGGCAGGAGGTGCAACCACCCTTGACAAGAGGTGATACTGCCCAGAGGCTCAGTCATCAAGCTCTGCCAGGCGGTGCAACCGTTAGACCCCGAAATTCCGGGAATTAACAGTTTTGAGCTCGAAATTCAAATTGGGTTGGGGCCTGTAAATACCCCACCCTTTCAGCAATGAAAGGGTAACCTAAAGGCACTGAAATCTTGATCTTACTCTGTGATTTTAGAGCTCAAAAGCAAAAAGAACGGAACTACTTACTTTGAAAGCAAGAAGAAGAACACAAAGTGGGATGAATCGAGCTCCTCCAAAGACGAGGAGAAAATCAAGAAAGGTGAGGTGGCAAACTACGCCTTAATGGCATTCAACGATGAGGTAATCGAAACCCCCTTAATTTGTTTTGAAATTACTTGATGTTTTTCATGATGCATTTTCTTTTTTTAGAATAATTATTTTTCTTGAAAATTACATATTAAAAAAATAATTGAAAATGCAAGAATATGATCATGCTCGTAATTTGAAAATAATAATGAAAATTACATGTTTCATGTTAATGAAATAAAATGTTAGATTTAAATCTAATGATCATATGTATGTTTTTCTTAAGAAGAAAAAATGTGTATTTTGATTATTTCTGATTTTGATTAAAACCATGCTTAATGTCTTAATGAAAATATTAAGAAGTTTAATATCATGCTATATGTGGTTAAGAAGTAATAATGTGTATCATGTTGATTTCCATTGTTATTTCTCGATTTTGATTAAATAAAATCATGCTTGAAGAAATGCATAATGATGTAATATTAAATATTTTGATACTATGATTGATAATTTTATGCATGAAATTTGAAGTTATACATGATGATAAGCATGTATTATTTTCATGAGTGTATTTGAAAAACATATGGCAAAAATGTGTCCGAATGCATGAACTTATTAAAATCATTTTTTGGACGTCCTTAATTCACTCACTAAATTGCTATAATGAGAACTTTACACAATTACATGCCTTAATAATATGTTGGAAATTATGTGTTTTGGATACAAAAATTTCCATGATCATGAGCATGTTTTATCTTCATGATTGTGTTTGAAAATCTATAGCAAAACCATGTCCGGATGCATGAAAGTGTTAAATTTCATTTTTCTTGATCCTAACAATTGAAAATCCAAAAATATCATTGATTTTTGACATATGGAATCAACTAGCAAATGCATCTCTCATAGACTTATCTTGTGAAAAATATCTTTCGAGAAATGGATTTGATGATTCCTTCTTATATCTTTAGAGAAATAGTTTTACGTGCAAGGATTTGATTCACACACATATCTTGATCCTTGTAAAAATGAAGTGTGCTTTAATATCCTATCAATTTTAACTTCATTCAAGTAAGCTCACTAGTGACTTTCCTCCTTCATGCAAAAAAGATAATAACAAATAAAGAGGAAGAAGTAATGAAAGCTATCTCCATGTCATGTTTTCCTTAAGGTATTTGTATAATTGATATCCTATCACTCATTGTTGAAAAATGACATAAACCTAGTTATGGCATGAATCATTACCGCACTTACGTTTAAAACTTGCTTATATCGTTCTCCTTTTTGTTGATGACAAAGGGGGAGAAAAATATGAATTGATACTATGAATACTATATTTGAATGAGAAATAGATGAAATGCTATGATTGCTAAATACTTGAAATGTTTGAATCATGTTAAGATATCAATAACTTGCATCGTAATTTTACTTGCTGATATCTTGCCATGTGATGAAATGCTCTGATTTGTTGCTAAAATGATACATGCAATACTTATGCTTTTTATTATGATGTATGTGATGTATTGCATATGATGTAAACGATGATTAAAATTGCCTTAATTTGAATTCAAGGTTTATCTCAATTATGGAATTTTGAAATAAGAATGATTACTCACCTTTGTCATGATTTAGAAATTGACATAAAGGGTCTTCCCTTCTTTTTGACAATGACAAAGGGGGAGATAGCTGGCTTGCACAATTCAAGAAGAAAGCAAAAATTGCACTTCTCAAAAGAGAAGAAATTGCTATCTTGAACATCACCGAGAATTGCTAGATTAAAATCTCAAGAAAATGCAAAAATGTGCTATCTTGCCTTTCTCAAGATGCAAAACATGCTAACTTGCACTTTGCAATGGAAGCAAAATTGCTAGCTCAAACTTTGCAAAGGAAGCAAGAAATTGCTCATCTCAAAAGAGAAGCAAAGATTGCTAACTTGCATATTTCTAGAAGCAAAAGCGCTATCTTACCTATCGCAAAGAAAAGCAAATATGCCAACTTGCATATCTTCGAATTTGCTATCTTGTATGTTGTAAAACATGCATATCTAAAACTTGATAGCTTGAATGTTCTAAGCATGATGTAACACTTGCTAAATTTTTTAGCTTCAAAACTGCATGATGATAAAACTTGATATTATGTTTTTCATGCAATGAGTTAAACTTATATTCCAAACAGAAAATTAGTTGGACTTCTCCTTCTTGTTGATGACAAAGGGGGAGAAGTATGATGTTATGCATAAGTCTATGCATAAGTTCATGATGGCATATGCATAAGTTCATGATGGCGTGTTGCAAGTATTCATGATGAACATTGCAATGACTTGAATTCAATTTGAATTCAAGGTTCTATCAATATGGCATATTGATAGGGGGAGTTTGTTTAAAATATGGGAGTTAAGGATAACTCCGTCATCAAGTAGTTGTCATCATCAAAAAGGGAGAGATTGTTGAATCTCGTATTTTGATGATGAAACCACTTGATATGTGTTTATATTTTAATCTGTGTTTTGAGCGACACAGGATGCTCCGATCAAGATAAGACAAATAAAGCAGGAAAAATCATGTTGTACTGGAGGAACATGTCAGAAGATTGGACGTCGGGCCGGTGGATCGGTCGACGTATCGACAGAAGGCTTCGGGTCGTGGACTCGGGCATCGGGCCAAGAAGAGCGGGTATTGTGCCAAGGATATCGGAGTTGCGGAGTCAACTGGCCGATTAGGCAATAGGCCGCAAGAGAGGACGATGCGTCGAAGAATCGGACGAAGCGTCGAGGGACCAATGACATGCTGGACAACTTGGTTAATTGCTTAGGATTAATTGTCTCCATCGAAGTTTTGTTTTACATGTGTAGGATTAACTACGATGAAAGTAATACATGCAGCAGGAGTTGTGCCGGAGTCAAGACTATGATCACGTTGGGAGTTTGAGAATTCGACGGAAGTTCGGACAGTCGTCGGAGGTTCTACGGGAACAAATCCGAGAAGTCCAGGAGCTTGCCAAAGAAGCTCGTTGGAACTTGCCAAGTGGATCGTCGCAAGTCCAGGAGTTTTCCGGAAGTTCGCAGGAGCATCACCAAGGGTTCATCGGATGATCAACGAAAGCTCGCTGGAAGAAGCGATTGACGTACCGAAGCAAGTTGCAGTAAATGTCTTAAGATTACTTGGGCCGAATGGATCAGCCCATTCAGACCCAGATTACTTGGCCAGATGTAGCACTGCCTGGGTCGGTGGTGGCACCGCCTAGGGCTCAGTCTCCGAGCTTTGGCTGGGCGGTGCAACCGCCTCTGATAGAGGTGCAACCGCTTGAGCTCGATCTCCGAGCTCTGGTTGGGTGGTGCAACCGCCCCAGTCAGATGGTGGCACCACCTGAGCTCGGTCTCCGAGCTCTGGCAGGAGGTGCAACCACCCCTGACAAGAGGTGATACCGCCTAGAGGCTCAGTCTTCGAGCTCTGCCAGGCGGTGCAACCGCCAGACCCCGGAATTCCGGGAATTAACAGTTTTGAGCTCAAAATTCAAATTGGGTTGGGGCCTGTAAATACCCCACCCTTTCAGCAATGAAAGGGTAACCCAAAGGCACCAAAAGCTTGATCTTACTCTGTGATTTTAGAGCTCAAAAGTGTTGTAAAGTCTAGAAGTTCTCCTCCCTCTTTTCTTCCAAGTTTTGATCTTTCAAGAGAGGAGAGAAAAGTTTGTAAGGGTTGTCTCCTAAGCCCATCAAAAGGAGTGAAACTATAAAAGGGTAGTTGGCCTTCGCCTATTGAAGGAAGGCCTCTAGTGGATGTCGGTGACCTCGTCGGTGGAGGAAGCCAAAAGTGGATGTAGGTCAAGATTGACCGAACCACTCTAAATCTCGGTTTGCATTTACTTTGAGCATATTATCTTTACTGCAAATCTCCTCAATAGCTTACTGCCTTCTGCGCATTTACGATCGTGTTTCAAAGTTCAGTATTTTCTGAATCGACGTTTAGACGTAAATCAGTTTTATCGTACGAACATCATATTTTAAGTTTATGCATATATTCTAATTTCCATCATAACTGCAAACTACCTTCATAGACTTGCTTTAACTGCATCTTGCTTGATCACAAGTTAAAGGAATTTATGAATCGGCTTTTCTACCGAAATCGCTATTATCGTACGAACGCAGTTTTAATCGTCGAAAGTTTTCCGGTGCACTAATTCATCCCCCCCTCTTAGTGCTCTTGATCCTAACAATTAGATTATACATTAGGGGAGATTGTGAATAACTCTCAAGATAGAAGTTATCTTAAAGATGATATATCTATGCCTATTCGAAATGTGAATCATAGTATTCATTCCTATGGGAATGGGAATAAAAAACAAGAGATGTAGAAGAATGGAAGTTTTACTTCTATGGAAGCACTTCTCGTGATTTAATTGATTTATTTTATTCATTTCCTACATGCAGAGGAAGAGGACATTAATTTCAAATAAAATAAAAATAGGTTTACTCTACCCATTTTTACCTTCCAAGATAGATTAACTAATTAAAAAAAATAAAAAAAATTATATTGATATGTATTTTTATTGACCAATCAGAATTAAATTATAAGACCAATAATTGTCTCAAAAGATCCAATATACACATATTGTTGGACCCTTTAAATAAGAGTCAAGAAGATCCTATGAGAATTGAATATGTTCACATAGAAGATGTAAAAGAGATATTGGACACTCTACAAAAGCATTTCACAATTGATTTACCTAAGAATAAGTTTTCATTTTAAATCCATTACAATTATTTCATCTTCTTTTTCTAATAAAAATAGAAAGAAAAATTTGTAAAGAAAGAAGAAATTTTTTTTAATCTTTTTGGCACAATATGTATTTTCATTAAATAATCATAATCAAATTAATGTATCAAAGAATAGTAACTTTGAAGTCACTATTCTTAGATACTTATATCCAGGTATTTCACAGTTGAATTAAGTTAAAAAATACTTAAAGTTAGCGATTTATCAATAGATAATGTTGCCCGAATACCTAACCAAAGAGCTGCTAATCAAAAAGTCTATTGTAGCTATTGGATGATGAAATAGATTTTAAAATTTATTAATATTCTTAAAAAAAAGTGCTGTCAATAATCTCATTGGTATTGAAACCATTAAAAAAAACACCTAATAACTTATTGGGCATTGTATGGAGTATTTATAATACAGGAACGAAGTACCATTTGGGTAATATTTTCAAAGCCTACATTACTAATTATGGTTCTAGAATTACCAAGCCTATGCAATAGTACCTAGAATTACTACTGAAAAAAATATAAAATATCATTGGGCCATGCGGATTCTCCATAATAATTATGCCCTATCTCTTTAGCCATTTTACCTCTTAATATAGTATTATTTGATACGACGTATTTTGGGCCCAAGATACGTCACAACTGAAGCCACACGTCAAGTCAGAACCGTACCAAGAAGCTGTTCCACATGTCCCATGCCGAGAGCTCAGTCATAAGTGTCGTCCCATCCCTCGAGAGTCAGCGGCCATGCCGAACCGACGTGCTATTAACCCTCGTACAATAGTATAAAGCCCCTGGCCAGCATCCGGCCAGAGGGGAGAGGAGGGAAGAAAAATAGAAAACAATCCACCCACTACTGACTTGCTCATTGAAGGGGCCAAAGTCGGGGATCACCCGACGAGGGCCATTTCTATAGGCGAATGACCACTCGCGAGCTGCGAGCGTCTCAACCCAGGGGTCGCCATCCAAAGAGCAAAGACGAGCCCTCAATCGGTCGGAGCCCGACCAACACCAACAAGCATCCCTTCCCGAGGGCACGACCACCTCGTCATCTAGCTCACTCGACAGAAGGCTCCCGACATTGACCCGTGGACCAAACCGTGCTAACTCATCAGCCATGGTATACTTGTTCACTAAAATTTTGGCACTAGAAGAAGGACCATGTCGTAGAAGCATGTAGTAAAAGCTCTCCCCAAGGGAGAACCATCGACCGTTCTCCCCTCCGTCGAGCCCGGAAATTAGTCCCTCCCCACCCTCGGAGACGGGGGGATCCCGGCCTCGATGCCAGATCGCTACTGGCACCTTTTCAATGACCCGGGGTTGTCACCCCTTGAACTAACCATGGGACCCTCGGCTGTGACACCCGAGGCATTCCTCAGCCTGATCAAACAAGTGCAAGCCATGGTGGGCATGATGCAGATGCTCGCTCCGTTCATTCCTCAAATCGTGTGGCTAGCGGCTCCCCCAACTAACCCGACCAGAAAGAGGCCGAGTGGGTCGCAAGTCGAGATGGGGGAAGCCCGAGAGCAAGCGAGGGACCCGAGAGGTCCACCCGAGCAGAGCATACCCGCACCCTGCTAAGTCACACTACCCCACTTTGAGCTTCACACCGTATCATTTGACTTGGCGGACGACTCGCTCAGGGCCCAACTGTCCCGAGTCAACTAATGCCTGGACGAGTTCTAGCACGAGTTCCAAAAATCACCGAGCGAGTCTAGCAAAGGCAGCTCAGGCAGGTCCCCTTTCACACAGGAAGTACAGGACAAGTCGGTACCCCTCAACTTTAGGTTGTTGGCATTGGAGACATATGACGGCATCTCCGATGTCGCGGAGCATGTCACTGCATTTCGAGCTCAGATGGCCCTCTATGGTACATCCGATGCATTGATGTGCCGGGCATTTCCGACCACCCTGAGGGGACCAGTACGAGCATGGTTCAGCTAATTGCACCAATCTTCAGTGTTGTCCTTTGACTAGCTCACCAAGGAGTTCGAGCAGAACATCCTAACCAGCGTGTGACCTAGGCCTTCCATGGCCACCCTGCGAACTTCCTCTTAATATAGTATCATTCTAGTCAAGTTTTTTTGTTATTGGGATAGGTGAATTCTTATGGATCCACCCCCTGAAGGCACCATATATGATAATTTTTCATCATTCGACTCGAGCAAAAATGAAATGAATAGTAAAAATAGATCCGTATAAAATCTACTTTTCATACATATCTCCACATATCATATATAATGACTCTATGTAAGAAAATATTTACTAAATTCTATCTTCCAGGGTTGCAACTAATTTAGTTCTTATAGGTAAATGCTCGATATCCAAGTCGGCTTATAAATTTGATCATAATCAAGTGTTTTTTTTATTGTCTCATATTTTTTGATTGGTGTTTATCCCCCTAATATCTTGATTTTTTTACGTACAAAATATTTACTTATTACTAATAAAGTCCAACCTATGTTCTTCCTTAGATCTCTTATTTCACTCTGATAGTGTTATAGATATGGATAGGAGAAGAGGAAATGAATATGTTTCCATATTGTAAATAAGGAAGTGGAATAAATACAATATTGAATCATCGGAGCATATCAATAACGAATGAACCATTTCGGAGCTTATCAACGGTGTATGAAATGTTTCGGAGCATATCAATGATAAATGGAATATTTCGGAACATATCAATGGCATAAGGAATATTTCAAAGCATATCAATGGTGTAGGAACATTTCAGAGGCATAGGGAGCATTTCGGAACATATCAATAGCATAGGAAATATTTCAGAACATATCAACGGCATATGACCATTTCAGAGCATATTAAAGAACGAATACGAAATAGAAGCTGAAACGTCGTATTTAACGTTGCATTCATATCTTTCTTATCCAAAGCGCATACATAAATACATAACCAAAGCTCTGGATATCATATCAAATAGAATGTGATTCATCCATTTCTGAATGACCACCAGACATAAGTCTCCCACGTTTGGGAGCTCCATTCACCCACGTCTAAGTGAAGTCAGAGGGGGCCGGTAAAGCATCGCAGGCTCTATGCATAACTCTCTCTATCATTTCTGGCAAAGGTTCATAGTATCCCATAAACACCAAAGTATAAAAGGACAGTATGAATAATAAATAGCACATATCGGAAGCACATGCGGAACAACAAAACGTACATGCACCTTTACGAGTCAATACGATGCAAGCATAATCTTTCACAAATGTATACATATTTGAAAGGAAATGAAAGCAAGAGCATTCAAGGATTCCAAGCAATCACATATAACTCAATTCAAATAAGAAGGTTAGATAGAATTCAATGTCCAAAGGAATGAAACTAGAATAGGCACATATCGAAAGCAAATGCGGAACAATGGGATATACATGTGCCTATATGAGTTAATACGATATAGCATAAACATTACACAATAGTTTTCAAGAATGCAAATAATTTTAAGGACAAGAGTATATAAGAATTTAAAGCAGTAATATAAAGCTCAATTGGACAAGAAAGCTAAATGAAATCAATTTTCAAAGGAATAAAACCAGAATATGTGAAATCGACCAAAGCTCGATTTCTAGCAGAATTCGAGAGGCACATTGAACAAATGATTCAAACTATCAATCATGCTCCAATATACTCAAGAAAGCTATTATGAAAGATATTTCAATTGTATTTCAAATAAAATAATTTTCGTATGAATCGAAGTTTTCAACAAAGAGTTACAATAGATTTAGTAACCCAAGATCAAAGAACAAATCTCAATTTTATAGAATTCACAGGGTCAGTTTCAACAGAAAACTGGGTAGGCATTTGGACTCTAAATCTTTCAATCTAGGTATCATATAAAAGATCTACATGTCTACCTTAAAATGAAATAAGTTTGGAATAAATCAAAGTTTCCAACAGAGGCTTATAGGCAGTTCAGTATCAAAAGGTTAGAAATTACGATCCCTGTTTTGCAGAATTCGTAGGCTTATTTGAAACAGAAGTTTAGAAAGGCAAACTTACTCCGAATTTTTAAAATAAGCTGACAAAAGAATGGTTTATGAGTCTATATTATGATCAAATAAGTTTTGTCCAAATCAGATGTTAGTGCATAAAGTTATAACCATAACAAGGTAGAAAGGTCAGAATCTCGGAAGTTTCATAGATTCAAATCGTTATGTCTAAACAAGAGATATATTAAATGCAAGGCTAGAACAATTCAAAGTT
Organism: Musa acuminata AAA Group; assembly: GCF_036884655.1. Lineage (NCBI taxonomy): Eukaryota > Viridiplantae > Streptophyta > Magnoliopsida > Zingiberales > Musaceae > Musa > Musa acuminata. The sequence goes on along the minus strand of NC_088339.1, from coordinate 11,936,622 downwards.
CCTCATATTCAAAGCAAAATAGAGATAAAATTACAGTAAAGAAAGGTTAGGACATTTGCAATAGGAAAGATTAGAAAGTGTGCAATAGGAAGGATCGGAACACTTACAATATAAAGGATCGGAACACTTGTAATAGAAAAGATAATAAAGCTTGCAATAGGAAGGAGGAATGGGAATAAGAAACATGAGATGTAGATGAATGGAAGTTTAACTTCTATGGAAGCACTTCTCGTGATTTAATTGATTTATTTTATTCATTTCCTACATGCAGAGGAAGAGGACATTAATTTCAAATAAAATAAAAATAGGTTTACTCTACCCATTTTTGCCATCCAAGATAGATTAACTAATCTAAAAAAAAAAAATATTGACATGTATTTTTATTAACCGATCAGAATTATATTCTAAGACCAATAATTGTCTCAAAAGATCCAATATACAAATCTTATTGGACTAACCATGGGACCCTCGGCCGTGACACCTAAGGCATTCGTCAACCTAACCAAACAAGTGCAAGCCATGGTGGGCATGATGCAAAAGCTTGCTCTGCTCATTGCTCAGATCGTGTGGCTAGCGGCTCCCCCAACTGGCTCGACCTGACAGAGGCCGAGTGGGTAGCAAGTCGGGATGGGGGAAGCCCGAGAGCAAGCGACAGACCCAAGAGGTTCACCCGAGCAAAGCATACCCACACCCTGCTAAGTCACACTACCCCACTTCGAGCCTGACACCGTATCGTTTGACTTGGTGGATGACTCGCTCAGGGCCTAGTTGTCCCGGGTCAACCAACTCTTGGACGAGTTCTAGCGCAAGTTCCAAAAATCACCGAGCGAGTGTAGCGAAGGCGGCTCAGGCAGCTCCCATTACACACAGGAAGTACAGGACAAGTCGGTACCCCTCAACTTCAGGCTGTCGGTATAGGAGACATATGACGGCGGTTCCGATCCCGCGGAGCATGTCTTCGCATTATGGCTAAGATAGCCCTCTATGGCACCTCTGATGCATTGATGTGTCGGGCATTTCCGACCACCCTGAGGGGATTGGTACGAGCGTGGTTCAGCCGACTGCGAACTTCCTCTTAATATAGTATCGTTCTAGGCAAGTTTTTTTGTTATTGGGACAGGTGAATTCTTATGGATCCACCCCCTGAAGGAACCAAATATGATAATTTTTCATCATTCGGCTCGAGCAAGAATGAAATGAATGGCAAAAATAGATTCGTATAAAATCTACTTTTCATACATATCTTGACGTATCATATATAATGACTCTATGCAAGAAATGATTTACTAAATTCTATTTTCTAGGGTTGCAACTATTTATTGCAACTAATTTAGTTCTTATAGGTAAATGCTCGATATCCAAGTCGGCTTATAAATTTGATCATAATCAAGTGTATTTTGGATTGCCTCATATTTTTTTATTGGTGTTTATCCCCTTAATATCTTTATTTTTTTACGTACAAAATATTTACTTATTACTAATAAAGTCCAACCTATGTTCTTCCTTAGATCTCTTATTTCACTCTGATAGTGTTATAGATTTGGATCGATGAAGAGGAAATGAATATGTTTCCATACTGTAAATAAGGAAGTGGAATAAATAGAATATCGAATCATCCCACCTCACTTATTTTATTCTATAGGATCTAACGAAGCCTGTTCATGCATAACATGATTCAGATATGATCATAGAAAAAGTTCTCCTCAAATAAATTGACCTGTCCTCTACAACATAGGGTGCTTACGTGGTATTTAAAAGTGAAGATACATTGGGTTATGAATTCAAATGTTAGTGATAAAATCAATCGTTTTAGTGACAATCATAAGTCATCCTCTCTTTGAAAAATTCATTTCAACTATTGGTATCAAATAAAGAATATAACACTTCCAAGTTGAAGAAAAGTATTCAAATAAATAACATGTCTTATTTTTTCAATAATCCATATTTATAGCAATGAAATATTATTGGATATTTCATCTGCCTTTGTTCCTCCCAAGTATGATATATGATGAATTACATCTGCCTTTGTTCAAGGCAAACATTTTAATCTGCCAAGCTTCAGGACATCATAGGTTATGCCATTAAACCATGAGTTGTAGAAAGCATCTCAACTCATGGTTTGGCTCTCTGATAAGCACACTCCTCTAGCCCAACACCATTCACAGGTAGATCATCTTCAGGGAAGGGGCAATGCGTTATACGATCTGGATATTCCGGAATCTGCGCACAGGGAGTGGGCGTCACGTGACTCGATACGCCCTCCACGTCGGTGCAGTTCCAAATCGGCTTCTTCGACTTCACCACCTCCGCCGTCACATTGTAGATGCATATTCCGGTGAAGGGCGCGCCGGGAATCCCCTCCAGCTTCGCGGCCATGGTCACGTTCTCGGCCACCACGTTGCTGTAACTGATATTCTGCACCACCGGAATGGCTTTCGGATCAAATTTGTCGTCCGGGTGCTGCCCGTAGGTGCCCGTCATCCAGAAGACCCACTTCATTGTGTGCAGATTCATTCTTCTCACGAATATGTCCTTCACGTAAGCTCCCCTTCCGATGGTCGTCTTGATCCTGACGCCGGATTCGGAGTGGATGGCCGTGATGTCTTCGGCCCGGACATCTTGGATTCCTCCCGACATCTCGCTTCCCAGGGCGATGACAGCGCTCGTGGGGGAGATGCAGGTGAGCCGTCTGATCACTATGTGTTTGCTTGACATGTTGAATGCAATCCCGTACTCATCCCAACCGCTTTTAATGGCGATGCAGTCATCGCCTGAGACTATGTAGCAGTCCTCAATGCGGACATTGGAGGATGAGTCTGCGAAGAAGAGAGAAACCACCAAAAAGAATCAATCGAAACAGCAACATAGAATCTACAACCCAAGTAAATGTAGGTACGATATCCACCTGGATCGATCCCATCAGTGTTGGGAGAGTTGACCGGTGCAAGAATTGTGATGCCTGAGACGATTACGTGGCTGCACAGTGCATTCATTCACGTTAACATCAGATTGTAACAATAGAATGGAAAGCAAAAGAAGCCTTCAAGTGTTCTGAAAGTAGATTATTAATATAAACCTGCTGTACACTGGATGGACATTCCACGATGGAGAGTTAACCAATGTAATGTTGGAAATCAGCACTTGTTTGCAGTACATCAATTCAATGAGGTATCCACTGTTGGGCTGATGGCCCATATTCAGCCCATGTGGGCTTTATCAGCCCACAGCTCACACCCCGTCTTAACCTAACCTTAATTAAGATTAGGGGGGTGTGGTGGCTGCGTTTTAGAGGCAGATTAAAGCTATAAAAAGGCAGCAACGAGGCAGATCTTTGCAGCGACGAGATTCCAAAGAGAAGAAGGAGAACAAGGCAGAAGAGGAAGAGAAAGAAAGGGAAGAAGACAAGGACAACGCAGAGAGACTGTTCACAATCATCTAGCAATGTTCTCATCTCAGGTTAGATCAAATCTACAGTAGGCTCTTGCTGTGATTACTTGGGAGGTTTTAGATATTGTGGGCAGTAACGTGATCCTTGTATCCCAGTTATTCTCTTGTGGTTGTTGCTTGGGTTTTGGGCAAGAGATTGAGATTTGTATATTCATTATTCTCATAGTGGATTATCTCTAGTTTGCCCCGTGGTTTTTACCCTTCACATTGAAGGGGTTTTCCACGTATATCTTGGTGTTCTGTTTGATTGTGTTTCCATTTTATTCCGCTACGTATTTTGGTCTTCTAGTATTTGTTCCTATACAAAGGTTATTCCTGTTTATATCCCCATCAACTGGTATCAGAGCGGGGTTTTGGTGATTTAATTTTTGCATTTGAACATAGAGGCCAGTAATATTTCTCGCATGATTAGTTTGAATGGAAATAATTGGATGATATGGAAACCAAGAATGGAAGATCTCTTGTATTGCAAAGATTTGTATGGACCTTTGCAAGGGGATAGTGCAAAACTTACAACTATGATAGATGATGAGTGGAAGAGGTTAGATCGAAAAACAATTGGATTTATTAGACAGTGGCTTGATGATAGTGTATTTCACCATGTTTCTACTGAAATTTCTGCATATTCTCTTTGGAAAAAATTGGAAAGTCTCTATGAAAGAAAAACAGCTGGCAACAAAGCTTTTTTGATCAGAAAACTTGTGAACCTAAAATATAGAGAGGGTGCTTCTATTGCTGAGCATTTGAATGAAATGCAGAGTATTACTAACCGGTTATCCTCTATAAGAATGTCTCTTGATGATGAGTTGCAGGCATTGTTACTTCTCAGTTCATTACCAGAAAGTTGGGAGACACTGGTGGTTTCCCTTAGTAATTCTGCGCCAGATGGTATTGTCACTATGAGTCAAGTAACAAGCAGTTTGTTGAATGAGGAGTTGAGAAGAAAGAGTTCGGCAACATCTCAGAATGATTCACAGGCACTTATCTCAGAGAACAGAGGAAGGTCAAAGTCTAGAAGCAGTTCACGTATGGGTAGGAGCAAGTCAAGATCAAGAAAAGATATTGTTTGCTATAACTGTGGTGAGAAAGGACATTACAAGAACCAATGTAAGCAACCTAAGAAGAACAAGAAAAAGGGAAAAGAAGTGGAGTCTACAGAGTCAAAGGATAATACTACAGCTACAGTGCAGGGTGGTGATTATTTGATTTTGTCTCCTTCTGATGATATTTTTTCTTGTGTGTATCAGGATCTTGAGTGGGTGATTGACACAGGTGCTTCTTATCATGCTACACCACGGAGGGAGTTTTTTGCTACATACAGGTCTGGAAACTTTGGTGTTGTCAAGATGGGCAACTATGGCACAGCAGACATCATTGGCATGGGTGATATCCATTTAAAGACCAACCTTGGCTGTAAGTTGGTGCTTAAGGATGTAAGGCATGTGGTTGACTTGAGGCTAAATTTAATTTCAGTTGGAAGACTAGATGATGAAGAGTATGAAAGCAGATTTCACAGAGGGCAATGGAAGCTCAGTAAGGGTTCTCTTGTTATAGCTAATGGAAAGAAATGTCATACTTTGTACAGGTTGCAGGCTAAAGCTTATGGTGAGCAGTTAAATGCTACAGAGAAAGACTTCAGTATGGAGTTGTGGCATAGGCGATTGGGACACATGAGCGAGAAGGGGCTGCAAGCTCTTTCCAAGAGAGAGGTATTACCAGATCTCAGAGGTATACATCTGAACCCTTGTATTGATTGTTTGGCTGGTAAACAACATAGAGTTTCATTTGCTAGTGCTGCTTTGTCTAGAAAAATGCATGCCTTAGACCGTGTTTATACAGATGTATGTGGTCCTTTGAGGACAAAAACTCCTGGTGGATCTGTTGATGTTCTTGGTATAAGTGGTGCACTTTATTTTGTCACTTTTATAGATGATTTTTCCAGGAAAGTTTGGGCTTATGCTTTGAAGACCAAAGATCAGGTTATTAATGTCTTCAAAGAGTTTCATGCCAGGGTTGAAAGGGAGACAGAAAGGAAATTGAAATGCATAAGATCAGATAATGGTGGTGAGTATATGGGATTGTTTAATGACTATTGCAGGTCGCATGGGATCCAACATGAGATGACAGTTCCTGGTACACCTCAGCATAATGCAATTGCAGAGAGGATGAACCGCACCATCATGGAAAAGATCAGATGTATGCTTTCACAGGCCAAGCTACCCAAAAGGTTTTGGGATGAGGCTTTGAGGACTGCAGTTGATGTGATCAACTTATCACCATGTACAACCCTAGATGGTGATGTTGCAGAGCATGTATGGTCAGGGAAAGATGTTTCCTACAAGCATTTGAGAGTGTTTGGTTGTCGTGCATTTGCACATGTTCCAGATAATGAGAGGTCCAAGCTAGATGGTAAGTCTAAAGAATGTATTTTTCTTGGTTACTCACATGATCAGTTTGGTTACAGGCTTTGGGATCCAGAAAAGCAGAAGGTGTTCAGGAGTAGAGATGTGGTCTTCTTTGAGGATCAAACCTTTGAGGATTTGAAGAAGAAGGCACCAGCCAAGACTTCTGTAGAAGGATTAGCAGCTTGTGACCCAGTTATTCCTCCAGTATATCAGGGTGATGGGGGAGATGTGCAGGAAAATAGTGTAGAGCCTGATATTGATTTACCTGCAGGACATGTTGAGCAAGAAGAAGTAGGAGAGCAAGTTCCCGCAGAACCTCAATTGAGAAGATCTTCTAGACAACGTCAACCTTCCAGAAGATACTCTACAGATGAGTATGTGATGCTTACTGATGCAGGTGAACCAGAGAGTTACCAGGAAGCAGTTGAGAGTGAGCAGAAAGAGAAGTGGTTAGTTGCTATGCAGGAAGAGATGGATGCTCTTCAGAAGAACCACACTTATGATTTGGTGCTGCTACCAAATGGAATGAAGGCCTTGAAGAACAAGTGGGTTTTTAGGTTGAAGACTCAAGAATATTGTTCTCAACCAAAGTACAAAGCTAGATTGGTTGTGAAAGGCTTTGGTCAAAAGAAAGGTATCGACTTTGAATAGATATTTTCTCCTGTTGTTAAAATGTCTTCTATTCGTGTTGCTCTTGGTATTGCTGCTAGCCAGGACTTGGAGGTTGAGCAGTTAGATGTGAAGACAGCTTTCCTTCATTGTGATTTGGAGGAGGAAATTTATATGGAGCAACCAGAAGGCTTCAAAATCAAAGGTAAAGATAATTTTGTCTGCAAGTTGAAGAAGAGCTTGTATGGGCTAAAGCAAGCTCCAAGACAGTGGTACAGAAAGTTTGATTCATTTATGACAGAAAATGGATACAAAAGAACGACTTCAGATCATTGTGTGTACATCAAATGGTTTGGTGAGAATTTTATTATTCTCTTACTTTATGTTGATGACATACTTATTCTTGGAAAAGATATGTCTAAAATTGACAGGTTGAAGAAAGAACTGAGTGAGTCTTTTGCAATGAAGGACATGGGGCCAGCAAAGCAAATACTAGGCATGCAGATTTCTCGTGACAGGAAAAACAAGAAGATTTGGTTGTCACAGGAGAAATACATCGAGAAGGTATTGGAAAGATTTAGTATGAGCAATGCTAAGCCAGTTGGTTCTCCTCTTGCAGGTCACTTCAAGTTGTGCTCAGAACAGAGTCCGTCAAGTGATGAGGAGAAGGAGAAAATGCAAAAGGTTCCTTATGCTTCAGCAGTTGGAAGTTTAATGTATGCAATGGTATGTACGAGGCCGGACATCGCATATGCAGTGGGTGTTACTAGCAGATTTCTTGCAAATCCAGGCAAAGAGCACTGGGCAACAGTGAAGTGGATTTTTAGATATCTCAGAGGGAGCTCTAAGGTTTGTTTAAGCTTTGGAGGTGGACCACCTGTGTTAACAGGTTACACAGATGCAGATATGGCAAGAGATATAGATACGAGGAAGTCTACTTCAGGTTATGTACTTACTTTTGCAAGGGGAGCTGTGTCATGGCAATCCAGGTTACAAAGGTGTATTGCTCTCTCCACCACAGAAGCAGAATATATTGCTGCTATAGAGGTATGCAAAGAAATGTTATGGATGAAAGAATTCTTACAAGAATTGGGGCTGAAACAGGAAAATTATGTGGTGCATTGTGACAGCCAGAGTGCCATCCATTTGTGTAAGAACCCAATGTTTCATTCCAAGTCAAAGCATATAGATGTCAGATACCACTGGATTCGAAATGTATTTGAAGAGAAGCAGTTGCAGCTTCAGAAAATTCATACAGATGACAACGGAGCAGACATGTTGACGAAGACCTTAACAAAAGAAAGACAGGAGATATGCCGACAGTTGGTCGGTATGGCTTCACATTGAGGAGTCGTGGGACAGCCTCCCTTATGGGCTGAAGGGGGAGGTTGTTGGGCTGATGGCCCATATTCAGCCCATGTGGGCTTTATCAGCCCACAGGTCACACCCCCTCTTAACCTAACCCTAATTAAGATTAGGGGGGTGTGGTGGCTGCGTTTTAGAGGCAGATTAAAGCTATAAAAAGGCAGCAACGAGGCAGATCTTTGCAGCGACGAGATTCCAAAGAGAAGAAGGAGAACAAGGCAGAAGAGGAAGAGAAAGAAAGGGAAGAAGACAAGGACAACGCAGAGAGACTGTTCACAATCATCTAGCAGTGTTCTCATCTCAGGTTAGATCAAATCTACAGTAGGCTCTTGCTGTGATTACTTGGGAGGTCTTAGATATTGTGGGCAGTAACGTGATCCTTGTATCCCAGTTATTCTCTTGTGGTTGTTGCTTGGGTTTTGGGCAAGAGATTGAGATTTGTATATTCATTATTCTCATAGTGGATTATCTCTAGTTTGCCCCGTGGTTTTTACCCTTCACATTGAAGGGGTTTTCCACGTATATCTTGGTGTTCTGTTTGATTGTGTTTCCATTTTATTCCGCTGCGTATTTTGGTCTTCTAGTATTTGTTCCTATACAAAGGTTATTCCTGTTTATATCCCCATCATCCACGAGTGTAATTGAGTTCTTTGTTACGGAACATTTTCCACCAGGTTTCACCTTGTCCATCGATAGTTCCATTATTCCCTAAAAATAACAATAAAACTTGTTAGCATCACAATCAAATTATATTCTGTTCCCCATCTATGATGCAAACAAGTTAGATGATGATATATACGTGTCTTCTTGTCAATCAAAGCACGCCAAAACATTATAAACTGAATTAAATGTTATAGTTTTTGACTAAAAATAATTTTTTTTATCTAAATTTTAGGGGATCATGGAATGACAACACGATGCAGGCTTTATGAATTTAGAAGCAATGTGATAGAAGTACTGAAAATATGCAACGTATATACTACCTGTTATGACCACATCGGTTAGGTTATATCCCATGATGAGATTACTGTATCTACCCCCAACCGCATCTCTTCCTCTACCGTAGGAGGGCAAAGGGTCAATGATCGGCCACTCGTTGATATCCTGCATAAGCATATCACCAATTATCTTAGTTGATACAGATTGATCAAAAGAACATAGTATTAAAGCTTCTATTAGCTACCAATAAACAAAAAAAAAAAAGAGTATCCATGCAATTCATAAGCAATGCTGTCCAAGTTGCAGTGTGAGAAGCCATAAAATGGGATTGCAGAATAGAAATTTATGTTATATAAGCTGCAGTTGAAATCTAACTTGTTCTCCCAAGTTTGTAGCATTAATAGAGTTTTGCTGTCTTCAGGAAACCCAATTAGCTACACAGATCTACAAGGTTTAGTCAAAAAGAAAACACTGAGAGATTGGATGACAGTACTCTTTCCTACAAAATATCAAAGAGAGAGTTTGTGTTTTGAGAGTCTAAATAGCAGTTTTATGTTAGAAAGTCATCCGCCTAACTTTTAGACTGATGGTGGAGCCTAAAATTAATGTAAGGGTAAGGTCCACACTGCATTCCATTCTTATGTTGGTTTCCTCGCATCCTTTCCTACCTTAAAGTTCTTACACTCGGAAAGAATGTCATTCTCAATTAAAACTTATTAATTTTGGAGCGTTATCTTCAAGATCTTCAAATTTTAAAGGAAATTTTTTATGTGGATTCTAATCCAAGATTATTGATGTTCACGTACAAGGATATGACATACAAGAGAAATAATAATAATAATAATAATAATAGTAATAATAATAATAATAATAATAATAATAATAATAATAAAACAAAACAAATATGACTGTTTTCTTATTTTGAGACATCAAAGTAGAGATACTAAATAGTCAAAAATCTACCATACAAATTGCAAATATTTCAGAAATTAATATTATCAAGACAAATTTAGATTTGTAGTGGCTTAGTTCACTTCTTTTCCCTCATCAGTCCAAAGCGGTTACTATGCACATTGGATTAGACTTGTGAATTCTCCTTGGAGATGAGATGAAGGAAACGTTGGAATAGTATACACTCGCTATGTAACGTTCTGGTGGGGCTCACCAGTGACGAATCTATTCTTCATCGTCACCGTTCATCTGGCGAGAGCTATCAGATGAACGGACTCGATGGGAAGGGCTACTAGCCATAATCACCACCGAGGATGAAGGCAACGCGGATGATAGAGGCGATGGTAATGGCAAACAAGCCGTGAACGATTATGAACATGCACTCTACATCGAAATAGATGGAGGAGAAGATGGGGGAAGGGGGCGGAGGAGGGAGGCGGACCTGAGTGGCGAGGATGACGGCGTCGTGGTCGAGGAAGAGGGTGAAGTGGTCGGCGAGGTTGAAGGGCCCGGTGAGCCACCGACCGGCCGGCACCACCAGCATCGCGCCGCCGTCGTACGCCACCTTACTGAGGTTGGCCACGGCCGCCGCAAAGGCCGCCGTGTTGGAGGTCACCCCGTCGCCCACCCCGCCGAAGTCCGTTAGGCTGGCCACGTGAGCCCGGCATCCTCCTGCCCCCGTCGCCGCGTAGTGGAAGGCTTCTAGCTTCGTCGCACCACCTGCCCGCCGGTGGTGGCGATGGCCCTCAGCGATCCCTATGAACGCCGCTGTTACCACCGTCCACAGCACTAAAATCATCAACACCTGCACGTAACCGAGAAAAGTTGGAGTTTGAAGGATTAAAGCTTTGAGATAGGATTACTGGGAAAAAGAAAAGAAAAGGAGAAGAGGTGATACATGGAATATTGGCGGCGAGTGCTCCATTGTTAGCGAGATGTTTCAGAAACAGAATGCTTCCACGGCTCGGCTCTTGTTCTATATATATATATATATATATATATATATATAGAGAGAGAGAGAGAGAGAGAGAGAGGAAGGCTAATTATAAATTATGTTATGTAATTAGTTAATTTCAATATGTTGATTCGAGCTAATTATAGATTATTTATACTGCAAACTAGAGTATGAATAACTTTAGATAGTTATATTGTCCTTGGTTGAAAATAACATGTTTGTTGAGACAGTCTGGTCTCTCCTTTAAAATGTGATTTGTCCTACTTCAATGATATATTTTAGTTGATATATTATTGAGCAACACATAAATCTTTTGTTACCACAATAATAAAATCGTAAAGTCTTAACCATTTGTACTTGACAAAAGCTATCATGAATTAATCTGTCTCTCTGCTCTAATAAACTTAAATGGATTGATTATCATCATATTAAAATTAATTTGTTTCAAGTTGGCCCTTATAGGCTTGTAAAATGGTTGCTACTTTCTTAATCATGACACCAGACCTATTTGTTATCATTATAATATTTTCAGCCCTATTTGTTATCATTATAATATTTTGGCTTGACCCTTTGGCATATTTTTTTTCTGAAATTATTGTTATTCTAATAATGCGTTGAACCATATCATGGGAATTTCTTTTTTAATTGGTTCTTACATTATTTGATATAGTAGCCTTGTAACTAGTATCACATCCAACTAGGGTAAATTGCAAGATTATACCTTTTTAATACTTATTTTGTTTTATTGAACTTCCGAATCTAAGTCGTCATATGAAAAACAAATATAAAGAGTGAAAAAAGAGAATCTAGTTCTCTTTTTAGATTGATATATAGTGGGTTTTAGATTCGAAGATGGTGTCCCTATAGATTTCATAAAGTTCTTTCCAGATGACATCGAAAGATATGCATTGTAGATCCGATATATTATTATTTAATTTTAATTCTGAATTAAACTTTTTTCATATTACATATAGCATAGTACAGATTTTATGTTTACAATTGATATCAGAACCTAAGTTCTTGAGATTAAATACCTTAGATATTTTATTTTTTGATTTATGATGCATAAATTATTCATATATATTATCGATTTAAATTCTTATCTAAATGTGAAAAAAAAAATTTCATTGGTGCTCACATCATCTGATACAGTAGCCTTGTATAATATAGCATCTTTCACCAAGTCTTCCTTCAGATTGCACCCTTTTAACACTTTCATTTTTTGTTGGACTTCTATAAAGTTTTATGTAGGATATATTTTATTGGCGAGACTGTCTTGCATGTTGATCCTTTTACTTAGCTTGTGATTAGATTGGATCTACCAAGTTCGTGCTCCTTGATAGGCATTTTTTCTTCTTTTTTTGTGGCAATATCACTTTCGTTGAGAAGTTATGACATGGTTCATTTTTATGTTTTAGTTTAAATTTATTTTTATTTCTTACCTATGTCATGATTCTTACCTGGCTTTCTTGACTAACATTATTTGCCCCTGCAGTACTTCTTATATCAAGACATTATAGTTTATACCATTAAGGCAAAATCTATAATGTGATGATATAATTATTAGTGGCAATTGCTAGTCATATTACGAGCCATTCGTAGAAGTGATATATAATTAAGTTTTGTACGTGATGTAACAAATGATTTCAAGAGAAATAAATGATTCAATGATATGATTAAATAATAGTATTAGTATAGTATGATTTGAGAGGAAGTAGCAGGATCCACTAGAAGCTACAGTAGAGGTATGTTGAATCAAGAGTAGACATAAATATTTTTATAATAGTATTTTCGTTCTATCCTCGCTTATGAAAGGTCAAGCCAATACCATAGCTATTGCAATGCAAAGGGCTTTACTTGAGAATTAGAAGGAACATGTATGCCATGTGCAAACTATGAAAAAGTGTTGCATGAAAATTCTACGATAATAAGTATTGAAGAATCGATATATAAAATTTTACTAAATTTGAAAGAAATTGTATTGAGAAGTAAATATATATAGAGTTAGAGATGCATCCATTTGCATAAAGGCCCTAAATACATAACTGCTCACCACCTTATGTGGATATAGTTGACACAACACAACATATAACTAACCTAACGGAATCAATTGATTTATATATTGAATTATAAATTAAGTAAGATCGTGAATAACTCTCAAAATGGAAGTTATCTTAAAGATGATAAATCTATGCCTATTCGAAATGCGAATCATAGTATTCATTATTATGGGAATGGGAATAAATAACAAGAGATGTAGATGAATGGAAGTTTAACTTTTATGGAAGCACTTCTCGTGATTTAATTGATTTATTTTATTCATTTCCTACATGCAGAGGAAGAGGACATTAATTTCAAATAAAATAAAAATAGGTTTACTCTACCCATTTTTACCTTGCAAGATAGATTAACTAATCTAAAAAAAATAAAAAAAAATTATATTGACATTTATTTTATTGACCAATCAGACTTACATTCTAAGACCAATAATTGTCTCAAAAAATTCAATATACACATATTATTGGACCATTTGAATAAGAGTCAAGAAGATCTTATGAGAATTGAATATGTTCACATAGAAGATGTAAAAGAGATTTTGGACACTATACAAAAGCATTTCACAATTGATTTACCTAAGAATAAATTTTCATTTTAAATCCATTACAATTATTTCATCTTCTTTTTCTCATAAAAATAGAAAGAAAATTTTGTAAAGAAAGAAGAAATTTTATTTTTAATCTTTTTGGCACAATATGTATTTTCATGAAATAATCATAATCAAATTAATGTATCTAAGAATAGTGACTTTGAAGTCACTATTCTTAGATACTTATATCCATGTATTTCACAGTTGAATTAAGTTAAAAAATACTTAAAGTTAGTGATTTATCAATAGATAATGTTGCCCCACTACCTAACTAAAGAGCTGCTAATCAAAAAGACTATTGTAGCTATTGGATGATGAAATATATTTTAAAATTTATTAATATTCTTTAAAAAAAATGCTGTCAATAATCTCATTGGTATTGAAACCATTAAAAGAACATCTAATAACTTATTGGGCATTGTATGGAGTATTTATAATATGGAACGAAGTACCATTTGGGTAATATTTTCAAAGCCTACATTACTAATGATGGTTCTAGAATTACCAAGCCTACATTACATGCAATAGTACCTAGAATTACTACTGAAAAAAATATAAAATATCATTGGGCCATGCGGGTTCTCCATAATAATTATGCCCCATCTCTTTAGCTATTTTAGCTCTTAATATAGTATTATTGGATACGACGTATTTTGGGCACAAGACACGTCATAGTTGACGCCACACATCAAGTCAGAAGCGTACCAAGAAGCTGTTCCACATGTCCCATCTTGAGAGCTCGGGGTGGTGCCGTCTGACACTGCTCTGCATGCCACCCGAGAAGACGACCGATCAAAAGTGTCGTCCCATCCCTCAAGAATAATCGACCATGCCAAACCGACGTGCTATCAACCCTCGTACTATAGTATAAAGCCCTTGGACCGCATCCAGCAAGAGGGGAGAGGAGGGAAGAAAAATAGAAAACAATCCACCCACTACTGACTTGCTCATCGAAGGGGCCAAAGTCGAGGATCACCCGACTAAAGAGCTGCTAATCCACCCACTACCTAACTAAAGAGCTACGAATCAAAAAGACTATTGTAGCTATTGGATGATGAAATATATTTTTAAATTTATTAATATTCTTTAAAAAAAGTGCTATCAATAATCTCATTGGTATTGAAACCATTAAAAGAACACCTAATAACTTATTGGGCATTGTATGGAGTATTTATAAAACGGGAATGAAGTACCATTTGGGTAATATTTTCAAAGCCTACATTACTAATGATGGTTCGAAAATTACCAAGCCTATATTACATGCAATAGTACCTAGAATTAATACTAAAAAAATATAAAATATCATTGGGCCATGCAGGTTCTCCATAATAATTATGCCCTATCTCTTTAGCCATTTTAGCTCTTAATATAGTATTATTTAATGCAGTGTATTTTGGGCCCAAGACACGTCACAGCTGAAGCCACACGTCAAGTCAGAAGCGTAGCAAGGAACTGTTCCACATGTCCCATCCCGAGATCTCGGTCATAAGAGTCGTCCCATCCCTCGAGAGTCAGCGGCCATGCCGAACCGACATGCTATTAACCCTGGTACAATAGTATAATGCCCCTAGCCAGCATCCGGCCAGAGGGGAGAGGAGGGAAGAAAAATAGAAAATAATCTACCCACTACTGACTTGCTCATCGAAGGGGCCAAAGTTGGGGATCACCCGACGAGGGCCATTTCTATAGGCGAATGACCACTCGCGAGCCGCGAGCGTCTCAACCCAGGGGTCGCCATCCAATGCGCAAGGACGAGCC
Source organism: Musa acuminata AAA Group (assembly GCF_036884655.1). Lineage (NCBI taxonomy): Eukaryota > Viridiplantae > Streptophyta > Magnoliopsida > Zingiberales > Musaceae > Musa > Musa acuminata. Next base: position 11,921,546 of record NC_088339.1, on the reverse strand, counting down.
ATCAATCGATCGGAGCCCGACCAATGCCAACAAGCATCCCTTCCCGAGGGCACGACCACCTCGTCATCCAGCTCACTCGATAGAAGGCTCCCGACATTGACCCGTGGACCAAACCATGCTAACTCATCAGCCATGGTATACTTGTTCACTAATATTTTGGCACTAGAAGGAGGGCCATGTCGTAGAAGGATATCGTAGAAGCTCTCCCCGAGGGAGAACCCCCGACCAGTCTCCCCTCCGTCGAGCCCGGAAATCAGTCCCTCCCCACCCTCGGAGATGGGGGGATCCCAGCCTCGACACTAGATCACTACTGGCTCCTTTTCAATGACCCGGGGTTGTCACCCCTCGAACTAACCATGGGACCCTCGGCTGTGACACCCGAGGCATTCCTCAGCCTAACCAAACAAGTGCAAGCCATGGTGGGCATGATGTAGATGCTCACTCCGTTCATTCCTCAGATCGTGTGGCTAGCGGCTCCCCCAACTGACCCGACCCGACAGAGGCCGAGTGGGTAGCAAGTCGGGATGGGGGAAGCCCGAAAGCAAGCGACGGACCCGAGAGGTCCGCCCGAGCAGAGCATACCCGCACCCTGCTAAGTCACACTACCCCACTTCGAGCCTAACACCGTATCATTTGACTTGGCGGACGACTCGCCTTGGGCCCAATTGTCCTGGGTCAACCAACGCCTAGACGAGTTCTAGCGCGAGTTCCAAAAATCACCGAGCGAGTCTAGTGAAGGTGGCTCGGGCAGGTCCCCTTTCACGCAGGAAGTATAGGACAAGTCGATACCCCTCAACTTTAGGCTGTCGGCATTGGAGACATATGATAGCGGCTCCGATCCCGCGGAGCATGTCTCCGCATTTCGGGCTCAGATGGCCCTCTATGGCACCTCCGATGCATTGATGTGCCGGGCATTTCCGACCACCCTAAGGGGACCGGTATGAGTGTGGTTCAACCGACTACGCCAATCTTCGGGCTTGTCCTTTGACTAGCTCACCAGGGAGTTCGAGCAGAACTTCCTCACCAGCGTGCGACCTAGGCCTTCCATGGCCACCCTGCGAACTTCCTCTTAATATTTTGGCACTAGAAGGAGGGCCATGTCGTAGAAGGATATCGTAGAAGCTCTCCCCGAGGGAGAACCACCGACCAGTCTCCCCTCCGTCGAGCCCGGAAATCAGTCCCTCCCCACCCTCGGAGATGGGGGGATCCCAGCCTCGACACTAGATCACTACTGGCTCCTTTTCAATGACCCGGGGTTGTCACCCCTCGAACTAACCATGGGACCCTCGGCTGTGACACCCGAGGCATTCCTCAGCCTGACCAAACAAGTGCAAGCCATGGTGGGCATGATGTAGATGCTCACTCCGTTCATTCCTCAGATCATGTGGCTAGCGGCTCCCCCAACTGACCCGACCCGACAGAGGCCGAGTGGGTAGCAAGTCGGGATGGGGGAAGCCCGAAAGCAAGCGATGGACCCGAGAGGTCCGCCCGAGCAGAGCATACCCGCACCCTGCTAAGTCACACTACCCCACTTCGAGCCTGACACCATATCATTTGACTTGGCGGACGACTCGCCTTGGGCCCAATTGTCCTGGGTCAACCAACGCCTGGACGAGTTCTAGCGCGAGTTCCAAAAATCACCGAGCGAGTCTAGTGAAGGTGGCTCAGGCAGGTCCCCTTTCACGCAGGAAGTATAGGACAAGTCGATACCCCTCAACTTTAGGCTGTCGGCATTGGAGACATATGATAGCGGCTCCGATCCCGCGGAGCATGTCTCCGCATTTCGGGCTCAGATGGCCCTCTATGGCACCTCCGATGCATTGATGTGCCGGGCATTTCCGACCACCCTAAGGGGACCGGTATGAGTGTGGTTCAACCGACTACGCCAATCTTCGGGCTTGTCCTTTGACTAGCTCACCAGGGAGTTCGAGCAGAACTTCCTCACCAACGTGCGACCTAGGCCTTCCATGGCCACCCTGCGAACTTCCTCTTAATATAGTATCATTCTAGTCAAGTTTTTTTATTATTGGGATAGGTGAATTCTTATGGATCCACCCCCTGAAGGAACCAAATATGATAATTTTTCATCATTCGACTCAAGCAAGAATGAAATGAATGGTAAAAATAGATCCATATAATATCTACTTTTCATACATACCTCCACATATCATATATAATGACTCTATGTAAGAAAAGATTTACTAAATTCTATTTTCCAAGGTTGCAACTAATTTAGTTCTTATAGGTAAATGCTCGATATCCAAGTCGGCTTATAAATTTGATCATAATCAATCGTTTTTCGGATTGTCTCATATTTTTTTATTGTTGTTTATCCCCCTAATATCTTGATTTTTTTACGAACAAAATATTTACTTATTACTAATAAAGTCCAACCTATGTTCTTCCTGTTGGGAAAAAACCTGTTAAAGCGGAATATTCTTTTCCCTCTTTGTGTATCAAAATGGGTTCCTCATCAAAATACCAACTTGATATACAAATGAAAATATCAACCAGCACAGCATAAACAATAGAGCAAATAATCAATTACATAGTGAGACCAAATCTTTTAACGTGGAAAACCTAATGTGGGAAAAATCATGGGACCGTAGTCCATTTTAAACTTCCACTATCAATAATAATGATAACAAGTTTACAATAGGTCTTCTCTAGAATAATCAGATGATCACAATAACATCAAGAACATAGATCTTAGCTCTAGAATATTGGATGGATCTCCTCAAAAGAGAATTCTAGGTCTCACAGAGTGGATATAGCAGAAAAGTATCTTAGAGAGGGTAAATTTTAGATCAACACTGTTAGGATTACAGAGTATGCTACAAGGATTCTCCACATAAAATTTGGGCCAAAACTGACAACGTTTGGCTGCCGATCGTCAAATAGAAAACTCAGAAACCTAATCTTTCTCTCTCTTTCTCTCTCCTCTTTTCTCTCTCTGCGCCGTCGCTCACTGTACGCTCATCTGCACACATGCACGCTACACACTCTCATTTTTTTTGCTACCCTCACCTTTTGCCCTTTCTTTCAATTAGTGATTTGGGCTCAATAGGCCCAATTGTCCAACCCCACATATGGGTTGGACCCAACAATTCTCCCCCTCCAGCTCATATGATGGGCTGTTCCAAGCCCGCTCTTTGCTTACATGCTTCAAGCTTTTCTTTAGGTAAAGACTTTGTCAACATATCTGAACCATTCTCATTTGTATGCACTTTTTCCAACTGTAATTCTTTCAACTCAAGCACATCACAAATCCAGTGATATCTCACATTAATACCTTATATGATGGGTTGTTCCAAGCCCGCTCTTTGCTTACATGCTTCAAGCTTTTCTTTAGGTAAAGACTTTGTCAACATATCTGAACCATTCTCATTTGTATGCACTTTTCCAACTGTAATTCTTTCAACTCAAGCACATCACGAATCCAGTGATATCTCACATTAATATGCTTGGATCTAGAATGGTATATTGAATTCTTGGAGAGGTGAATGACACTCTAACTATCACAGTAAATATCCTTCCTGTTTCAAGCCCAATTCCTGTAGAAACTTTTTCATCCATAAAGCTTCCTTACAGGCTTCAGTAATTGCTATGAATTTTGCTTCTATGGTTGATAGAGCAACATACTTCTGTAACTTAGACTGTCAAATGACTGCTCCTCCTACAAATGTCATCAAGAATCCCGAAGTAGACTTCTTGGAATCAGTATCACCTACCATATCTGCATCTGTGTAACCTTTTAACACAGGTTCATCACTGCCAAAACATAAACATAACCTAGAAGTACCTCTTAGATATCTTAATATCCATTTCACTACTGCCCAATGTTCCTTTCTAGGATTAGAGAGAAATCGGCTGACAACTCCAATTGCATGAGCTATATCTGGCCTAGTACAAACCATAGCATACATCAAACTGCCTATTGCAGATGAGTAAGACACTCTGGACATTTCTTCTTTTTCTTTCTCACTTGTAGGATATTATTTCGAACTAATCTTGAAATGACCTGCAAGGGGAGAACAGACTACTTTGGCTTTACTCATGTTGAATCTTTCAAGAACCTTTTCAATATAAGTCTCCTGAGATAGCCAAATCTTCCTTTTCTTCCTATCACGAAGAATCTTCATGCCAAGTATTTGTTTCACCAATCTCAAGTCTTTCATGGCCAAAGACTTACTTAGCTCTCTTTTAAGCTTTTCGATTTTTCCAACATTATGGCCAACAATTAGTATATCATCAATATATAGTAATAAAATAATAAAATCATTATCTGAAAATTTCTTCATAAACACACAATGATCAGATGTGGTTCTATCATACCCTTAGCTCATCATAAAGGAATCAAACTTCTTATACCACTGCCTAGGTGCCTGTTTGAGTCCATATAAGCTTTTTCTAAGTTTACACACTATATTTTCTTTTCCCTTGACTTTGAAACCTTCTAGTTGCTCCATATAAATTTCTTCTTCTAAGTCACTATGAAGAAATGCTGTTTTTACATCAAGTTGCTCAACTTCTAAATTCAAGCGGGCAGCCAAACCAAGAACAACTCGGATAGAGGACATTTTCACAACTGGAGAAAATATTTCTTCAAAGTCAATACCTTTCTTCTGACTGAATCCTTTCACAACTAGTCGTGTCTTGTATCTTTATTGTGAGCTATTATTTTCAGTCTTCAATCTGTAAACCCACTTATTCTTAAGAGCTTTCTTTTCTTTAGGCAACTTTACCAAGTCATAGGTATGGTTCTCAAGCAAGGATCTCATCTCTTCTTGCATGGCTTTAACCCACTCATTTTTATTCTCATGTAGAATAGCTTCTTGGTAAGTTTTTGGCTCTCCCTCGTCAGTAGGCATAACATATTCATGTGGAGGATATATGGTAGATGGTTGTCACTCTCTAGTGGATCTTCTCAATGGAATCTCAACTGGTGGTGGAGGTGCTTGTTCAGTTGGTTCAGCATCATCAACTGTAGGTGTATCATCACTAGTATTCTCACTATAATCTTCTTATTCATCTTCCCCATGATCATCATGAACTACAGGTGAAGGAACTGGACCCAAACTCTAAGGAATATAAATAGAGGTTTTTGGCTTCTCAATATTATCACCATCATCAAACAATTGGTCTTCAAGAAACACAATATCTTTGCTTCTAATAATCTTTTTGTTTACTGGATCCCATAATCTGTACCCAAACTCTTCATGACTATATCCCAAGAAGATACATACTTTTGGTTTACTATCAAGCTTGGACCTCTCATCTTTGGGAATATGAACAAATGCTTTACACCCAAAGACTCTTAAGTGATTATAAGATATATCTTTTCCTCTCCATACTCTCTCTGGAACATCACCTTTCAGAGGAGCTGATGGAGAAAAATTTATCGGATCAACTGTAGTTCTCATAGCCTCCCCCCAAAATGACTTTGGTAACTTGGCGTGGGAAAGCATACAACTAATCCTTTCTTTAATGGTTCTATTCATCCTTTCTGCCACACCGTTCTATTGAGGAGTTTTAGGAATTATTTTATCAAGCCTGATACCATAAAACCTGTAATAATTCTCAAAAGGACCCTTGTACTCGCTACCATTATTTGACCGAATACACTTTAGTTTTCTGCCAGTTTCTCTTTCAACACTGATATGAAACTCCTTGAAAACATCGAGTACTTGGTCTTTAGATTTCAAAGCAAAAGCCCACACTTTTCTAGAATGGTCATCAATAAAAGTAACAAAATAAAGAGCACCTCCAAGAGTTCTAGTTTGCATAGTACAAACATTAGTATGAACTAAATCAATAACATCTGATCTTCTAGATGATGGATATGTTTGAAATGTAACTCTATGTATTTTTTCAACTAAGCAATGATCACAAGATTTAAGAGATGTACCTTCCAACTCTAGTAAGAACTGCTTTCTAGCAAGAGTTTGAAGTCCCTTCTCGCTGATATATCCAAGCCACGTATGCCAAAGATCTATACTTTCACGTTTTTGAATTGCATTAATCTCTCCTTTGTGTAGCTTAGCTTCCATGACATAAAAAGAGTTAAGTTTCTTTCCTCTTGCCATAATTAGAGAACCTTTAGTGAGTTTCCATTTGCTTTCACCAAAATAGTGTGCAAAGCCCTCATCATCAAGTCTACCTGTAGATATCAAGTTAAGACGAATATCTGGAACATTACATCTTTGAGTATCAATTTTCTCCCAATACTAGTCTCCAAGCAAATATCTCCAATACCCACAATCTTAGATGTACCACTGTTTCCCATTCTGACATTACCAAAATCACCAGCAGTGTAAAATCTAAAGAAATCACCATGAGAAATAACATGAAATTAAGCATCAGAGTCAATTATCCAATTACTCTCCTGAGCTACAAGACTAACATAACCTTCATCACAGACAATAGTGATATTACCTTCAACAGCATCTGTATTAGTGTCTTTCTCATTTTTCTTCATTTCATTCTGTTCTCGCTTCCAAAACCTACACTATTTCTTCATGTGACCTAGCCTATTACAGTGAAAACATTTGATATCTCTTCTAGACTTAGATCTTTCTCTATATCCATGTGGGTTTCTGCTATGATTTCTTCCACGTTTTTCTTGTTTTTCAGTAACAAATGCCCCAGAAGAAGATTCACCCTATTCTTTCCTTCTGACATCTTCATTTAGCAAACTATCTTTAACCATATCTATAGTTAGAGTTCCCTCTAGCGTGGAGTTGCAAATAGTCATCACATACATTTCCCAACTTTCTGGTAAAGAGCTGAGAAGTAGTAATCCTTGCATCTCATCATCTATATTCATTTTCATAGCAACCAACTTATTTACAAGACTCTGAAATTGGCTTATATGTTTAACAATGTTACCACCATCTTTATACTTCAAATTTATAAGCCTTCTGAGAAGAGAAATTCTATTTCCCACTGTCTTTTTCGTAAAGTGGTTTTCTAACCTTTGCAAAACAACATCAGCTCTGGTTTCATCAGAAACATGCTCATGCAAGTTTACATCCATCCATCTTCTAATATAGGCAATAGCTTTTCTATGTTGAACTTCCCATTCTTCATCGTCCATAGTAGAAGGTTTATCTTTAACCTTGATAAGCTTATATAAATCTTTGCAAGAGAGCAAATCTTCCATCAAACGCCTCCAAGTAGAATAATTTGATGAGTTCAATTTAATCATACTATCTGACTGCTCCATTTCAATCACACAAGATAAACTAGCACCAAACAACTTGTTGCTCTAATACCACTTGTTGGAAACAAACTTATTAAAGCGGAATATTCTTTTCCCTCTTTGTATATCAAAATGGGTTTTGATAAGTAGATGAGATTTTCCTAACTATTTGAGGAAATCTCTCTACTCTGTTGAGGGAAATCCTCTATTCTGTTGAGGAAAATTCTCCCTTCTAACCTGTATAAAAGGAAGGGGGATATGTTAATAACAATCAACTTCTTCTACAACTTGTTTATCTATTTATTTTCTAACATGGTATCAGAGCGGTTCCTCCTTGGCGACAGCAGTATCACCGTGTGTTAGCCAAGCGGCCATAATAACACGCTGCCAAGCGGCCATAATAACACGCTGCCAAGCGGAGTCATTGAAGAAGCACAAGACACGGATTCAGAGCCAGTGCTAACGAGCACCGTCTTGGCTTTGCTCATCCACTCCTTCTCTTCCTTCATCGCCGGTCTTGCTTAACGACAGCTGCCGCGTCTTCCTCCTTCATTGTCGCAGACGCTTCCCGGCCAGCAGCAGTCACAATTGCTGTATCTTCCTCTACCGCAGCAGCCTTCGCTGTCGCTTCCCTCTACACACTTCTTCTGATGTTTCAGTTCCTGTAGGGACTCTCACTTCTTGTTCTTTTACAAGGCTTATCTCCATCAATGCTACCACGCTGATCCCCTTTAAGTTATCAAAGGGTGGCAATTATGCATCCTGGTGAGCTCAATTTTCTAATCTTTTATTTGGATACGACTTGTTAGGTTACATTGATGGCTCTTTCAGTTGTCCTCCAGCCATGCTCAACATTCCCGGCGATCCCAGTCCAGTACCCAATCCAGCTCACAAACTGTGGCTATATCAAGATCGTCTTATCCTCCAAGCTATTCAAGCTTCAGTTGCTGGATCCGTTGCTCCCTTGATATCTTCATGTGTGACAACTGCCGATGCATGGTCTACACTGCAAACCACCTGACAAATCATTCGCGTACTCGCAAGCTCAGTCTTCTATCCAAGCTTATGGTGACAAAACAAGAGGGAAGTACTATCTCTGATTATCTACAACATATCAAGGTTATCATTAATGACTTGGCCTTGATAGGTCATTCCCTATGTGACGAAGAGGTTATCATTCATACCCTCAATGGTCTCGACACCGACTACAAGGAATTGACTGCTGCAATTCGGGCATGTGACTCGCCAGTCTCTTTTGAAGATCTCTATGATAAGCTGACTGACTACGAGATGTACTTAAAGCGTATGGACAAACTGCCTAGATCAACTGTCATAGCTCAAGTCAGTCACAAGTCTAAACGGAAGAGCACTCGGTACTTGCCGAACATCACCGAAGGTTTGGCTAATGCGCCTCTTGATTCTGTGAGTTCCATGCAACACCCCTCCTATCCTCCTAGTCATCACTTCTCGCAAAGTGGCAACTCCACCCATCATCCGTCTTGGCGTCCTGCCCTACCGAGCCATCAAAGATGGGTCGTTTGCCAATTGTGTGACAAAGTCGGCCACTCCGCTAAAGTTTGTCGGTCTCGTCCCCACCTCCTTGCTCCGTCACACTGGCCTCAAGCAAATCTCCTAACTTCTCCGACACCTAGCCAGTCCAACTGGATTGTCGACTCTGGTGCCTCTCATCACATCACCGCTGATCTTCAGAATTTGTCTCTTCACAATCTCTATGGCGACAATGAAGATATCATCATCGGTGATGGTAAAGGACTTCCTATAACTCATACTGGTTCCACAACGCTTAATTCTAACTCTAATACATTTACCCTCGATGATGTTTTATGCGCCCCTCATATTAAACGCAATCTCATTTCTATTTCTCAATTTTGCAAACATAACAATACTTCCATTTAATTCTTTCCTGATTCATTTCTTGTTAAGGACTTGAGCACGGGGGCATCATTGGTCCAAGGCCCGAATAAAGATAACATTTACGAATGGTCGTCACCCTCTCGAATAACCCAGCCCACTGTTCATTCTTCTGTTGCGGCTCCAGTTGATGTGTGGCATCGTCGGCTTGGTCATCCCTCGTCCTTTATTCAGCAGAAGTTATTATCTCGTCACTCTCTTCCTCTTTTTAAGTCCACTAATTATATGATGCATTGTGATGCTTGTCTTAGTAATAAGAGTCATCGGCAGCCTTTTGGCTCATCTTCCAATTCCTCCTCTAAACCTTTTGAAATTATATATACTGATGGTTGGGGTTCTGCTCCAATCTTATCTTTTGATAAGTTTCGATTTTATGTTATTTTTGTAGATCACTTCTCTAAGTACACATGGATACATCCTCTTTCCCATAAATCTGACGTTTCTCGCATTTTTTCCACTTTCCAAAAGTTGGTCGAAAACTATTTTCAGGCTACCATTAAAACAGTCTACTCTGATGGTGGCGATGAATATCAAGCTCTGGCATCCCACCTCTCAACTTGTGGCATTCAACACCTCAAGTTTCCCCCACATACTCCTCAACTAGTTGGTTCTGCCGAACGCAAACATCGACATATAGTAGAAACTGGACTCACACTTCTATATCAGGCTTCCATGCCTTCAACTTTTTGGACAGCAGCCTTTCAAACTGCTGTCTACCTAATTAATCGAATGCCTACACCAGTTCTAGAATACCAGTCCCCCTTTAACACACTATTTCATCAAACAGTTGGCAGTTCGATTCTTGCTTAAGGATCTCGGACCCTTAAGCTACTTTCTGGGTGTCGAAGCTACCTTCACTTCTTCCGGTCTCCTTTTATCACAACGCAAGTACATTCAAGATTTGTTATTAAAGATAAACATGCAGGATGCAAATGCAGTTACAACCCCCATCTCTACTAGTGGTTCTCTCAAATTATCGGATAGAAGTCCTGCTACGGAACCCACTCAATACCGCCAAGTTGTTGGCTCTTTACAATACTTAGCTCTCACGCGTCCAGACATCTCATTTGCTGTCAACAAATTATCACAATTTATGCAACAACCATCTACTCTACACTGGTCTGCGGTCAAGAGACTTCTACGATATCTTAAAGGGACCCTAAATCATGGACTCTTTTTTCATAAAAACTCTCCACTTTGTCTTCATGCCTTTGCTGATGCTGATTGGGCAGGTAACCTTGATGATAGAACATCCACATCGGGGTATATTATCTTCCTTGGTGCTCATCCAATCAGTTGGAGTTCTAAGAAGCAAAAGACAGTCCCCCGGTCTACAACTGAAGCTGAATACCATGCCATTGCCACTACCACTGCAGAACTCAATTGGATCACAAATCTACTCTAGGAACTCAATATCGATTCCACCCCTACAATACATTGTGATAATATTGGAGCTACCTATCTGTGCGCTAATCCGGTCTTCCACTCCCGCATGAAACATATTGCTATCGACTTCCACTTTATACGCGATCAAGTTGTCCGTCGTCAACTTCGTGTTTCTCATGTTCATACGACTGATCAATTGGCCGACTCATTTACGAAGCCTCTAGCTCGTAAACTTTTTGCATTACATCAATCTAAGATTGACCTCTTTGATCGGAGCACCATCTTACGGGGGCATGATAAGTAGATGAGATTTCCCTAACTGTTTGAGGAAATCTCTCTACTTTGTTGAGGGAAATCCTCTAATCTGTTGAGGAAAATTCTCCCTTCTAACTTGTATAAAAGGAAGGGGGATATGTTAATAACAATCAACTTCTTCTACAACTTGTTTATCTATTTATTTTCTAATAGGTTTCTCATCAAAATACCAACTTAATATCCAAATGAAAATATCAACCAGCATAGCATAAACAATAAAGCAAATAATCAATCACACAGTGAGACCAAATCTTTTAACGTGGAAAACCCAATGTGGGAAAAACCATGGGACCGTAGTCCATTTTAAACTTCCACTATCAATAATAATGATAACATTTTTACAATAGGTCTTCTCTAGAATAATCAAAGGATCACAATAACATCAAGAACATAGATCTTGGCTCTTGCATATCGGATGGATCTCCTCAAAAGAGAATTCTATGTCTCACAGAGTAGATATAGCAGGAAAGTACCTTAGAGAGGGTAAACTGTAGATCAACATCGTTAGGATTGTAGAGTTTGCTACAAGGATTCTCTACATAAAATTTGGACCAAAACTGACAACGTTTGGCTGCCGATCGTCAAGTAGAAAACTCAGAAACCTAATCTTTCTCTCTCCTCTTTTCTCTCTCTGCGTCGCCACTCGCTGCAGCAAACTCATCTGCACACACGCACACTACACGCTCTCATTTTTTTTGCTACCCTCACCTTTTTCCCTTTCTTTCAAATAGTGATTTAGGCTCAATAGGCCCAATTGTCCAAGCCCACATATGGGCTGGACCCAACACTTCCTTAGATCTCTTATTTCACTCAGATAGTGTTATAGATTTGGATAGATGAAGAGGAAATGAATATGTTTCCATACTGTAAATAAGGAAGTGGAATAAATATAATATTGAATCATCGGAGCATATCAATAACGAATGAAACATTTCGGAGCTTATCAATGGCGTATGAAATGTTTCGGAGCATATCAATGACAAATGAAACATTTCGGAACATATCAATGGCATATGGAATATTTCAAAGCATATTAATGACGTAGAAACATTTCAGAGGCATAGAGAGCATTTCGGAACATATTAATAGCGTAGGAAATATTTCAAAACATATCAACGGCATATGAACCATTTCAGATGATATCAAAGAACGAATACAAAACAGAAGCTGAAACGTCGTATTTGACGTTGCATTCATATCTTTCTTATCCAAAGCGCATATATAAATACATAACCAAAGCTCTGGATATCATATCAAACATACAGAAAGTATAGTGAGACCATAGACAGAATGTGATTCATCTATTTCTGAATGACCACCAGACAGAAGTCTCCCACGTTTGGGAGCTCCATCCACCCACATCTAGGTGAAGTCAAAGGGGGCCAGTAGAGCATCGCAGGCTCTATGAATAACTCCCTTTATCATTTCTGGCAAAGGTTCACAGTATCCCACAAACACCAAAGTACAAAAGGATAGTATGAACAATAAATAGCACATATCGCAAGCACACGCAAAATAACAAAACGTACATGTGCCTTTACGAGTCAATACGATGCAAGTATAATCTTTCACAAATATATTCAGATTTGAAAGGAAATGAAAGCAAGAGCATTCAAGAATTCCAAGCAATCACATATAACTCAATTCAAATAAGAAGGTTAGATAGAATTTAATGTCCAAAGGAATGAAACTAGAATAGGCACATATCGAAAGCAAATGCGGAACAATGGGATATACATGTGCCTCTATGAGTTAATACGATATAGCATAAACGTTACACAATAGTTTTCAAGAATGCAAATAATTTTAAGGACAAGAGCATATAAGAATTCAAAGCAGTAATATAAAGCTCAATTGGACAAGAAAGCTAAATGAAATCAATTTCCAAAGGAATGAAACCAGAATATGTGAAATCGACCAAAGCTTGATTTCTAGCAGAATTCGAGAGGCATATTGAACAAATGATTCAAACTATCAATCATGCTCCAATATACTCAAGAAAGCTGTTGTGAAAGATATTTCAATCTTATTTCAAATAAAATAATTTTCATATGAATCGAAGTTTTCAACAAAGAGTTACAATAGTTTTAGTTACCCAAGATCAAAGAACAAATCTCAATTTTATAGAATTCACTGGGTCAGTTTCAACAGAAAATTGGGCGGGTATTTGGACTCTAAATCTTTCAATATAAGTATCAAATGAAAGATCTACGTGTCTAATTTAAAATAAAATAAGTTTGGAATAAATCAAACTTTCCAACAGGGACTTATAGGCAGTTCATTATCAAAAGGTCAGAAATTACGATCCCTATTTTACAGAATTCGTAGGCTTATTTGAAATAGAAGTTTGGATAGGAAAACTTACTCTGAATTCTTAAAATAAGCTATCAAAAGAAAGGATTATGAGTCTATATTCAGATCAAATAAGTTTTGTCCAAATCAGATGTCAGTGCATAAAGTTATAACCATAACAAGGTAAAAAGGTCAGAATCTCGGAAGTTTCACAGATTCAAATCGTTACATGTAAACAGGAGATATATCAAATATAAGGCTAGAACAATTTAAAGTTCCTCATATTCAAAGAAAATAAAGAGATAAAATTGCAATAAAGAAAGGTTAGGACACTTGTAATAGGAAAGATTAGAAAGCTTGCAATAGGAAGGATCGGAACACTTGCAATAGAAAGGATCGGAACACTTGCAATGGAAAAGATTAGAAACCTTGCAATAGGAAGGAGGAATGGGAATAAGAAACAAGAGATGTAGATGAATGGAAGTTTAACTTCTATGGAAGCACTTCTCGTGATTTAAATGATTTATTTTATTCACTTCCTACATGCAGAGGAAGAGGACATTAATTTCAAATAAAATAAAAATAGGTTTACTCTACCCATTTTTACCTTCCAAGATAGATTAACTAATCTAAAAAAAATAAAAAAATTATATTGAAATATATTTTTATTGACCGATCATAATTACATTCTAAGACTAATAATTGTCTCAAAAGATCCAATATACACATATTATTGGACTAACCATGGAACCCTCGGTCGTGACACCCGAGGCATTCCTCAGCCTAACCAAACAAGTGCAAACCATGGTGGGCATGATGCAGACGCTTGCTCCGCTCATTCCTCAGATCGTGTGGCTAGCAGCTCCCCCAACTAACTCGACCCGATAGAGGCCGAGTGGGTAGCAAGTCGGGATGGGGGAAGCCCGAGAGCAAGCGATAGACCCGAGAGGTTCGCCCGAGCAGAGCATACCTGCACCCTGCTAAGTCACACTACCCCACTTCAAGCCTGACACCGTATCGTTTGACTTGGTGGACGACTCGCTCAGGGCCCAACTGTCCCGGGTCAACCAACGCCTGAACGAGTTCTAGCACGAGTTCCAAAAATCACCGAGTGATTCTAGCGAAGGTAGCTCAAGTAGGTCCCGTTTCGCACAGGAAGTACAGGACAAGTCGATACCCCTCAACTTCATGCTGTCGGTATTGGAGACATATGACGGCGACTCCGATCCCGCGGAGCATGTCTTCGCATTTCGAGCTCAGATGGCCCTCTATGGCACCTCCGATGCATTGATGTGCCGGGCATTTCCGACCATCCTGAGGGGACCGGTACGAGCGTGGTTTAGCCGACTGCGCCAATCTTCAGTCTTGTCCTTTGACCAGCTCACCAGGGAGTTCGAGCAGAACTTCCTCACCAACGTGCGACCTAGGCCTTCCATGGCCACCCTGCGAACTTCCTCTTAATATAGTATCATTCTAGTCAAGATTTTTTGTTATTGGGATAGGTGAATTCTTATGGATCCACCCCCTAAAGGAACCAAAAATGATAATTTTTCATCATTCGGCTCGAGCAAGAATGAAATGAATGGCAAAAATAGATCCGTATAAAATCTACTTTTCATACATATCTTCACATATCATATATAATGACTCTATATAAGAAAAGATTTACTAAATTCTATTTTCTAGGGATGCAACTATTTATTGCAACTAATTTAGTTCTTATAGGTAAATGCTCGATATCCAAGTCGGCTTATAAATTTGATCATAATCAAGTGTATTTTGGATTGCCTCATATTTTTTGATTGGTGTTTATCCAAGTGTATTTTGGATTGCCTCATATTTTTTGATTGGTGTTTATCCGCCTAATATCTTGATTTTTTTACGTACAAAATATTTACTTGTTACTAATAAAGTCCAACCTATGTTCTTCCTTAGATCTCTTATTTCACTCTGATAGTGTTATATATTTGGATCGATAAAGAGGAAATGAATATGTTTCCATACTGTAAATAAGGAAGTGGAATAAATAGAATATTGAATCATCCCACCTCACTTATTTTATTCTATAGGATCTAACGAAGCCTGTTCATGCATAACATGATTCAGATATGATCATAGAAAAAGTTCTCCTCAAATAAATCGACCTGTCCTCTACAACATAGGGTGCTTACGTGGTATTTGAAAGTGAAGATACATCAATTCAAATGTTAGGGATAAAATCAATCGTTTTAGTGACAATCATAAGTCATCCTCTCTTTGAAAAATTCATTTCTAACTATTCGTATCAAATAAAGAATATAACACTTCCAAGTTGAAGAAAAGTATTCAAATAAATAACATGTCTTATTTTTTCAATAATCCATATTTATAGCAATGAAATATTATTGGATATTTCATCTGCCTTTGTTCCTCCCAAGTATGATATATGATGAATTACATCTGCCTTTGTTCAAGGCAAACATTTTAATCTGCCAAGCTTCAGGACATCATAGGTTATGCCATTAAACCATGAGTTGTAGAAAGCATCTCAACTCATGGTTTGGCTCTCTGATAAGCACACTCCTCTAGCCCAACACCATTCACAGGTAGATCATCTTCAGGGAAGGGGCAATGCGTTATACGATCTGGATATTCCGGAATCTGCGCACAGGGAGTGGGCGTCACGTGACTCGATACGCCCTCCACGTCGGTGCAGTTCCAAATCGGCTTCTTCGACTTCACCACCTCCGCCGTCACATTGTAGATGCATATTCCGGTGAAGGGCGCGCCGGGAATCCCCTCCAGCTTCGCGGCCATGGTCACGTTCTCGGCCACCACGTTGCTGTAACTGATATTCTGCACCACCGGAATGGCTTTCGGATCAAATTTGTCGTCCGGGTGCTGCCCGTAGGTGCCCGTCATCCAGAAGACCCACTTCATTGTGTGCAGATTCATTCTTCTCACGAATATGTCCTTCACGTAAGCTCCCCTTCCGATGGTCGTCTTGATCCTGACGCCGGATTCGGAGTGGATGGCCGTGATGTCTTCGGCCCGGACATCTTGGATTCCTCCCGACATCTCGCTTCCCAGGGCGATGACAGCGCTCGTGGGGGAGATGCAGGTGAGCCGTCTGATCACTATGTGTTTGCTTGACATGTTGAATGCAATCCCGTACTCATCCCAACCGCTTTTAATGGCGATGCAGTCATCGCCTGAGACTATGTAGCAGTCCTCAATGCGGACATTGGAGGATGAGTCTGCGAAGAAGAGAGAAACCACCAAAAAGAATCAATCGAAACAGCAACATAGAATCTACAACCCAAGTAAATGTAGGTACGATATCCACCTGGATCGATCCCATCAGTGTTGGGAGAGTTGACCGGTGCAAGAATTGTGATGCCTGAGACGATTACGTGGCTGCACAGTGCATTCATTCACGTTAACATCAGATTGTAACAATAGAATGGAAAGCAAAAGAAGCCTTCAAGTGTTCTGAAAGTAGATTATTAATATAAACCTGCTGTACACTGGATGGACATTCCACGATGGAGAGTTAACCAATGTAATGTTGGAAATCAGCACTTGTTTGCAGTACATCAATTCAATGAGGTATCCACGAGTGTAATTGAGTTCTTTGTTACGGAACATTTTCCACCAGGTTTCACCTTGTCCATCGATAGTTCCATTATTCCCTAAAAATAACAATAAAACTTGTTAGCATCACAATCAAATTATATTCTGTTCCCCATCTATGATGCAAACAAGTTAGATGATGATATATATGTGTCTTCTTCTCAATCAAAGCACGCCAAAACATTATAAACTGAATTAAATGTTATAGTTTTTGACTAAAAATAATTTTTTTTATCTAAATTTTTGGGATCATGGAATGACAACACGATGCAGGCTTTATGAATTTAGAAGCAATGTGATAGAAGTACTGGAAATATGCAACGTATATACTACCTGTTATGACCACATCGGTTAGGTTATATCCCATGATGAGATTACTGTATCTACCCCCAACCGCATCTCTTCCTCTACCGTAGGAGGGCAAAGGGTCAATGATCGGCCACTCGTTGATATCCTGCATAAGCATATCACCAATTATCTTAGTTGATATGGTGGGCTGTACCAAGCCCGCTCTTCGCCTACATGTACGAGGGCTGTACCAAGCCCGCTCTTCGCCTACATGCTTCAAGCTTCTCCTTAGGCAAAGACTTTGTCAACATATCTGAACCATTCTCATTGGTATGCACTTTTTCCAACTGTAATTCTTTCATCTCAAGCACATCACGAATCCAGTGATATCTCACATCAATATGCTTGGATCTAGAATGGTATGTTGAATTCTTGGAGAGGTGAATGGCGCTCTGACTGTCACAGTAAACAGTATATACTTCCTGTTTCAAGCCCAATTCCTGTAGAAACTTTTTCATCCATAAAGTTTCCTTACAGGCTTCAGTAACTGCTATGTATTCTGCTTCTGTGGTTGATAGAGCAACACACTTCTGTAACTTAGACTGCCAAGAGACTGCTCCTCCTGCAAATGTCATCAAGAATCCCGAAGTGGACTTCTTGGAATCAGTATCACCTGCCATGTCTGCATCTGTGTACCCTTCTAACATAGGTTCATCATCACCAAAACATAAACACAACCTGGAAGAACCTCTTAGATATCTTAATATCCATTTCACTGCTGCCCAATGTTCCTTTCCAGGATTTGAGAGAAATCGGCTAACAACTCCAACTGCATGAGCTATATCTGGCCTAGTACAAACCATAGCATACATCAAACTGCCTACTGTAGATGAGTAAGGCACTCTGGATATTTCTTCTTTTTCTTTCTCACTTGTAGGACATTGTTTCGAACTCAGCTTGAAATGACCTGCAAGTGGGGAACAAACTGCTTTGGCTTTACTCATGTTGAATCTTTCAAAAACCTTTTCAATGTAAGTCTCCTGAGATAGCCAAATCTTCCTTTTCTTCCTATCACGAAGAATCTTCATGCCAAGTATTTGTCTCACCGATCCTAAGTCTTTCATGGCAAAAGACTTACTTAGCTCTCTTTTAAGCTTTTCAATTTTTCCAACATCATGGCCAACAATCAACATATCATCAACATATAGCAGTAAAATAATAAAATCATCATCTGAAAATTTCTTCATAAACACACAATGATCAGATTTGGTTCTATCATACCCTTGGCTCATCATAAAGGAATCAAACTTCTTGTACCATTGTCTAGGTGCTTGTTTGAGTCCATATAAGCTTTTCCTAAGCTTACATACCAGATTTTCTTTTCCCTTGACTTTGAAACCTTCTGGTTGCTCCATGTAAATTTCTTCTTCTAAGTCACCATAAAGAAATGCTGTTTTTACATCAAGTTGCTCAACTTCTAAATTCAAGCGGGCAGCCAAACCAAGAACAACTCGGATAGAGGACATTTTCACAACCGGAGAAAATATTTCTTCAAAGTCAATACCTTTCTTCTGACTGAATCCTTTCACAACTAGTGGTGCCTTGTATCTTTGTTGTGAGCTATTGTTTTCAGTCTTCAATTTATAAACCCACTTATTCTTGGGAGCTTTCTTCTCTTTCGGCAGCTTTACCAAGTCATAGGTGTGGTTCTCAAGTAAGGATCTCATCTCTTCTTGCATGGCTTTAACCCACTCACTCTTATTTTCATGTAGAATAGCTTCTTGGTAAGTTTCTGGCTCTCCCCCGTCAGTAAGCATAACATACTCATGTGGAGGATATCTGGTAGAGGGTTGTCGCTCTCTAGTGGATCTTCTCAATGGAATCTCAACTGGTGGTGGAGGTGCCTGTTCAGTTGGTTCAGCATCATCAACTGTAGGTGTATCATCACTAGTATTCTCACCATAATCTTCTTGTTCATCTCCCCCATGATCATCATGAACTACAGGTGAAGGAACTGGACCCAAACTCCAAGGAATATAAACAGAGGTTTCTGGCTTCTCAACATTATCACCATCATCAAACAATTGGTCTTCAAGAAACACAACATCTCTGCTTCTAATAATCTTCTTGTTCACTGGATCCCATAATTTGTACCCAAACTCTTCATGACCATATCCCAAGAAGATACATGCTTTTGCCTTATTATCAAGCTTGGACCTCTCATCTTTGGGAATATGAACAAATGCTTTACACCCAAAGACTCTCAAATGATTATAAGATATATCTTTTCCTCTCCATACTCTCTCTGGAACATCACCTTGCAGAGGAACTGATGGAGAAAGATTTATCAGGTCAACTGTAGTTCTCATAGCCTCCCCCCAAAATGACTTTGGTAACTTGGCGTGGGAAAGCATACACCTAATCCTTTCTTCAATGGTTCTATTCATCCTTTCTGCCACACCGTTCTGCTGAGGAGTTTTAGGAACTGTTTTCTCAAGCCTGATACCATGGAACCTGCAATAATTCTCAAAAGGACCCCTGTACTCGCCACCATTATCTGATCGAACACACTTTAGCTTTCTGCCAGTTTCTCTTTAAACATTGACATGAAACTCCTTAAAAGCATCGAGTACCTGGTCTTTAGATTTCAAAGCAAAAGCCCACACTTTTCTAGAATGGTCATCAATAAAAGTAACAAAATAAAGAGCACCTCCAAGAGTTCTAGTTTGCATAGTACAAACATCAGTATGAACTAAATCAATAACATCAGATCTTCTAGATGATGGATATGTCTGAAATGCAACTCTATGTGTTTTTCCAACTAAGCAATGATCACAAGATTTAAGAGATGTACCTTGCAACTCTGGTAAGAACTGCTTTCTAGCAAGAGTTTGAAGTCCCTTCTCGCTGATATGTCCAAGCCTCTTATGCCAAAGATCTATACTTTCACCTTTTCGAATTGCATTAATCTCTCCTTTGTGTAGCTTAGCTTCCATGACATAAAAAGAGTTAATATTCTTTCCTTTTGCCACAATTAGAGAACCTTTAGTGAGTTTCCATTTACTTTCACCAAAATAATGTGCAAAGCCCTCATCATCAAGTCTACCTGTAGATATCAAGTTAAGACGAATATCTGGAACATGCCTTACATCTTTGAGTATCAATTTGCTCCAAATACTGGTCTCCAAGCAAATATCTCCAATACCCACAATCTTAGATGTACCATTGTTTCCCATTCTGACATTACCAAAATCACCAACAGTGTAAGATCTAAAGAAATCACCATGAGAAGTAACATGACATGAAGCACCAGAGTCAATTACCCAATTACTGTCCTGAGCTACAAGGCTAACACAACCTTCATCACAGACAATAGTGATATTACCTTTAGCAGCAACTGTATTGGTCTCTTTTTCATTTTTCTTCATTTCATTTTGTTCTCGCTTCCAAAACCTACACTCTTTCTTCATGTGACCTTGTCTGTTACAGTGAAAACATTTGATATCTCTTCTAGACTTGGATCTTCCTCTATAACCATATGGATTTCTGCTATGACTTCTTCCACGTCTTTCTTGTTTTTCAGTAACAAATGCATCAGAAGAAGATTCACCCTGTTCTTTCCTTCTTGCATCTTCATTTAGCAAACTGTCTTTAACTATATCTATGGTTAGAGTCCCCTCTGGCGTGGAGTTACAAATAGTCACCACATACGTTTCCCAACTTTCTGGTAAAGAGTTGAGAAGTAATAATCCCTGCATCTCATCATCTATATTCATTTTCATAGCAACCAACTTGTTTGCAAGACTCTGAAATAGGCTTATGTACTCAATAATGTTACCACCATCTTTATACTTCAAATTTACAAGCCTTCTGAGGAGAGAAATTCTATTTCCAACTGTCTTTTTCGCAAAAAGATTTTCTAACTTTTGCTAAACAACATCAGCTCTGGTTTCATCTGAAATATGCTCATGCAAGTTTATATCCATCCATCTTCTAATATAGGCAATAGCTTTTCTATGTTGAACTTCCCATTCTTCATCGTCCATAATAGAAGGTTTATCTTTAACCTTGATAGGCTTATACAAATCTTTGCAATAGAGCAAATCTTCCATCAGACGCCTCCAAGTGGAATAATTTGATGAGTTCAATTTAATCATACCATCTGACTGCTCCATTTCAATCACACAAGAAAACTAGCACCAAACAACCTGATGCTCTGATACCACTTGTTGGGAAGAAACCTGTTAATGCGGAATAATTCTTTCCCTCTTTGTGTATCAAAATAGGTTCCTCATCAAAATACCAACTTGATATTCAAATGCTAATATCAATTAGCACAACATAAACAATAGAGCAATAAATCAATCACACAGTGAGACCAAATCTTTTTAACGTGGAAAACCCAATGTGGGAAAAACCACGGGACCGTAGTCCACCTCAAACTTCCACTATCAATAATGATGATAACAGGTTTACAGTAGGTCTTCTCTAGAATAACTAGAGGATCAGAATAACATCAAGAACATAGATCTTGGCTCAAGAATACCATATCTTCATCACATAGGTGGATCTCCTCCAAAGAGAATTCTAGGTCTCACAGAGTGGATATCGCAGGAAAGTACCTTAGAGAGGGTAAACTGCAGATCAACACCATTAGGATTGTAGAGTTTGCTGCAAGGATTCTCCACATAAAATTTGGGCCGAAACTGACAACGTTTGGCCACCGATCGTCAAGCAGAAAAACTCAGAAACCTTACTTTCTCTCTCTATTTCTCTCTCCTCTTTTCTCTCTGCACGCCGTCGCTGTTCACTGTGCACGTACACTGCACGCTGCACGCTGCTCTGTGTTTTCTTTTCCCTGCATACCCTAATTTGCCTTACTTCACCTTAATTAGTGATTTGGGCTCAATAGGCCCAATTTGTCCAAGCCCACATATGGGCTGGACCCAACATTTCCTATCTTAAAGTTCTTACACTCGGAAAGAATGTCATTCTCAATTAAAACTTATTAATTTTGGAGCGTTATCTTCAAGATCTTAAAACTTATTAATTTTGGAGCGTTATCTTCAAGATCTTCAAATTTGAAAGGAAATTTTTTATGTGGATTCTAATCCAAGATTATTGATGTTCACGTACAAGGATATGACATACAAGAGAAATAATAATAATAATAATAATAATAGTAATAATAATAATAATAATAATAATAATAATAATAATAATAATAAAACAAAACAAATATTACTGTTTTCTTATTTTGAGACATCAAAGTAGAGATACTAAATAGTCAAAAATCTACCATACAAATTGCAAATATTTCAGAAATTAATATTATCAAGACAAATTTAGATTTGTAGTGGCTTAGTTCACTTCTTTTCCCTCATCAGTCCAAAGCGGTGACTATGCACATCGGATTAGACTTGTGAATTCTCCTTGGAGATGAGATGAAGGAAACATTAGAATAGTATACACTCGCTATGTAACGTTCTGGTGGGGCTCACTAGTGATGAATCTATTCTTCATCGTCACCGTTCATCTGGCGAGAGCTGTCAGATGAACGGACTCGATGGGAAGGGCTACTAGCCATAATCACCACCGAGGATGAAGGCAACGCGGATGATAGAGGCGATGGTAATGGCAAACAAGCCGTGAACGATTATGAACATGCACTCTACATCGAAATAGATGGAGGAGAAGATGGGGGAAGGGGGCGGAGGAGGGAGGCGGACCTGAGTGGCGAGGATGACGGCGTCGTGGTCGAGGAAGAGGGTGAAGTGGTCGGCGAGGTTGAAGGGCCCGGTGAGCCACCGACCGGCCGGCACCACCAGCATCGCGCCGCCGTCGTACGCCACCTTACTGAGGTTGGCCACGGCCGCCGCAAAGGCCGCCGTGTTGGAGGTCACCCCGTCGCCCACCCCGCCGAAGTCCGTTAGGCTGGCCACGTGGGCCCGGCATCCTCCTGCCCCCGTCGCCGCGTAGTGGAAGGCTTCTAGCTCCGTCGCACCACCTGCCCGCCGGTGGTGGCGATGGCCCTCAGCGATCCCTATGAACGCCGCTGTTACCACCGTCCACAGCACTAAAATCATCAACACCTGCACGTAACCGAGAAAAGTTGGAGTTTGAAGGATTAAAGCTTTGAGATAGGATTACTGGGAAAAAGAAAAGAAAAGGAGAAGAGGTGTTACATGGAATATAGGCGGCGAGTGCTCCATTGTTAGCGAGATGTGTCAGAAACAGAATGCTTCCACGGCTCGGCTCTTGTTCTATATATATATATATATATATATATATATATATATATATATATATATATATATATATATATATATATATATATATATATATAGAGAGAGAGAGAGAGAGAGAGAGAGAGGAAGGCTAATTATAAATTATGTTATGTAATTAGTTAATTTCAATATGTTGATTCGAGCTAATTATAGATTATTTATACTGCAAACTAGAGTATGCATAACTTTAGATAGTTATATTGTCCTTGGTTGAAAATAACATGTTTGTTGAGACAGTCTGGTCTCTCCTTTAAAATGTGATTTGTCCTACTCCAATGATATATTTTAGTTGATATATTATTGAGCAACACATAAATCTTTTGTTACCACAATAATAAAATTGTAAAGTCTTAACCATCTGTACTTGACAAAAGCTATCATGAATTAATCTGTCTCTCTACTCTAATAAACTTAAATGGATTGATTATCATCATATTAAGATTAATTTGTTTCAAGTTGGCCCTTATAGGCTTGTAAAATGGTTGCTACTTTCTTAATCATGACACCAGACCTATTTGTTATCATTATAATATTTTCAGCCCTATTTGTTATCATTATAATATTTTGGCTTGACCCTTTGGCATATTTTTTTTCTGAAATTATTGTTATTCTAATAATACGTTGAACCATATCATGGGAATTTCTTTTTTAATTGGTTCTTACATTATTTGATATAGTAGCCTTGTAACTAGTATCACATCCAACTAGGGTAAATTGCAAGATTATACCTTTTTAATACTTATTTTGTTTTATTGAACTTCCGAATCTAAGTCGTCATATGAAAAAAAAATATAAAGAGTGAAAAAAGAGAATCTAGTTCTCTTTTTAGATTGATATATAGTGGGTTTTAGATTCGAAGATGGTGTCCCTATAGATTTCATAAAGTTCTTTCCAGATGACATCGAAAGATATGCATTGTAGATCCGATATATTATTATTTAATTTTAATTCTGAATTAAATTTTTTTCATATTACATATAGCATAGTACAGATTTTATGTTTACAATTGATATCAGAACCTAAGTTCTTGAGATTAAATACCTTAGATATTTTATTTTTTGATTTATGATGCATAAATTATTCATATATATTATCGATTTAAATTCTTATCTAAATGTGAAAAAATTTCATTGGTGCTCATATCATCTGATACAGTAGCCTTGTATAATATAGCATCTTTCACCAAGTCTTACTTCAGATTGCACCCTTTTAACACTTTCATTTTTTGTTGGACTTCTATAAAGTTTTATGTAGGATATATTTTATTGGCGAGACTGTCTTGCATGTTGATCCTTTTACTTAGCTTGTGATTAGATTGGATCTACCAAGTTCGTACTCGTTGATAGGCATTTTTTCTTCTTTTTTTGTGGCAATATCACTTTTGTTGAGAAGTTATGACATGGTTCATTTTTATGTTTTAGTTTAAATTTATTTTTATTTCTTACCTATGTCATGATTCTTACCTGGCTTTCTTGACTAACATTATTTGCCCCTGCAGTACTTCTTATATCAAGACATTATAGTTTATACCATTAAGGCAAAATCTATAATGTGATGATATAATTATTAGTGGCAATTGCTAGTCATATTACGAGCCATTCGTAGAAGTGGTATATAATTAAGTTTTGTTCGTGATGTAACAAATGATTTCAAGAGAAATAAATGATTCAATGATATGATTAAATAATAGTATTAGTATAGTATGATTTGAGAGGAAGTAGCAGGATCCACTAGAAGCTATAGTAGAGGTATGTTGAATCAAGAGTAGACATAAATATTTTTATAATAGTCTTTTCGTTCTATCCTCGCTTATGAAAGGTCAAGCCAATACCATAGCTATTGCAATGCAAAGGGCTTTACTTGAGAATTAGAAGGAACATGTATGCCATGTGCAAACTATGAAAAAGTGTTGCATGAATATTCTACGACAATAAGAATTGAAGAATCGATACATAAAATTTTACTAAATTTGAAAGAAATTGTATTGAGAAGTAAATATATATAGAGTTAGAGATGCATCCATTTGCATAAAGGGCCCTAAATACATAACTGCTCACCACCTTATGTGGATATAGTTGACACAACACAACATATAACTAACCTAACGGAATCATTTGATTTATATATTGAATTATAAATTAGGTGAGATCGTGAATAACTCTCAAAATGGAAGTTATCTTAAAGATGATAAATCTATGCCTATTCGAAATGCGAATCATAGTATTCATTATTATGGGAATGGGAATAAATAACAAGAGATGTAGATGAATGGAAGTTTAACTTTTATGGAAGCACTTCTCGTGATTTAATTGATTTATTTTATTCATTTCCTACATGCAGAGGAAGAGGACATTAATTTCAAATAAAATAAAAATAGGTTTACTCTACCCATTTTTACCTTGCAAGATAGATTAACTAATTTAAAAAAAATAAAAAAAAATTATATTGACATTTATTTTATTGACCAATCAGACTTATATTCTAAGACTAATAATTATCTCAAAAGATTCAATATACACATATTATTGGACCATTTGAATAAGAGTCAAGAAGATCTTATGAGAATTGAATATGTTCACATAGAAGATGTAAAAGAGATTTTGGACACTATATAAAAGCATTTCACAATTGATTTACCTAAGAATAAATTTTCATTTTAAATCCATTACAATTATTTCATCTTCTTTTTCTCATAAAAATAGAAAGAAAATTTTGTAAAGAAAGAAGAAATTTTATTTTTAATCTTTTTGGCACAATATGTATTTTCATGAAATAATCATAATCAAATTAATGTATCTAAGAATAGTGACTTTGAAGTCACTATTCTTAGATACTTATATCCATGTATTTCACAGTTGAATTAAGTTAAAAAATACTTAAAGTTAGTGATTTATCAATAGATAATGTTGCCCCACTACCTAACTAAAGAGCTGCTAATCAAAAAGACTATTGTAGCTATTGGATGATGAAATATATTTTAAAATTTATTAATATTCTTTAAAAAAAATGCTGTCAATAATCTCATTGGTATTGAAACCATTAAAAGAACATCTAATAACTTATTGGGCATTGTATGGAGTATTTATAATATGGAACGAAGTACCATTTGGGTAATATTTTCAAAGCCTACATTACTAATGATGGTTCTAGAATTACCAAGCCTACATTACATGCAATAGTACCTAGAATTACTACTGAAAAAAATATAAAATATCATTGGGCCATGCGGGTTCTCCATAATAATTATGCCCCATCTCTTTAGCTATTTTAGCTCTTAATATAGTATTATTGGATACGACGTATTTTGGGCACAAGACACATCATAGTTGACGCCACACATCAAGTCAGAAGCGTACCAAGAAGCTGTTCCACATGTCCCATCTTGAGAGCTCGGGGTGGTGCCGTCTGACACTGCTCTGCATGCCACCCGAGAAGACGACCGATCAAAAGTGTCGTCCCATCCCTCAAGAATAAGCGACCATGCCAAACCGACGTGCTATCAACCCTCGTACTATAGTATAAAGCCCTTGGACCGCATCCAGCAAGAGGGGAGAGGAGGGAAGAAAAATAGAAAACAATCCACCCACTACTGACTTGCTCATCGAAGGGGCCAAAGTCGAGGATCACCCGACTAAAGAGCTGCTAATCCACCCACTACCTAACTAAAGAGCTACGAATCAAAAAGACTATTGTAGCTATTGGATGATGAAATATATTTTTAAATTTATTAATATTCTTTAAAAAAAGTGCTGTCAATAATCTCATTGGTATTGAAACCATTAAAAGAACACCTAATAACTTATTGGGCATTGTATGGAGTATTTATAAAACGGGAATGAAGTACCATTTGGGTAATATTTTCAAAGCCTACATTACTAATGATGGTTCGAAAATTACCAAGCCTATATTACATGCAATAGTACCTAGAATTAATACTAAAAAAATATAAAATATCATTGGGCCATGCAGGTTCTCCATAATAATTATGCCCTATCTCTTTAGCCATTTTAGCTCTTAATATAGTATTATTTAATGTAGTGTATTTTGGGCCCAAGACACGTCACAACTGAAGCCACACGTCAAGTCAGAAGCGTAGCAAGGAACTGTTCCACATGTCCCATCCCGAGAGCTCGGTCATAAGAGTCGTCCCATCCCTCGAGAGTCAGCGGCCATGCCGAACCGACATGCTATTAACCCTCGTACAATAGTATAATGCCCCTAGCCAGCATCCGGCCAGAGGGGAGAGGAGGGAAGAAAAATAGAAAATAATCTACCCACTACTGACTTGCTCATCGAAGGGGCCAAAGTTGGGGATCACCCGATGAGGGCCATTTCTATAGGCGAATGACCACTCGCGAGCCGCGAGCGTCTCAACCCAGGGGTCGCCATCCAATGCGCAAGGACGAGCCATCAATCGGTTGGAGCCCGACCAATGCCAACAAGCATCCCTTCCCGAGGGCACGACCACCTCGTCATCCAGCTCACTCGATAGAAGGCTCCCGACATTGACCCGTGGACCAAACCGTGCTAACTCATCAGCCATGGTATACTTGTTCACTAATATTTTGGCACTAGAAGGAGGGCCATGTCGCAGAAGGATATCGTAGAAGCTCTCCCCGAGGGAGAACCACCGACCAGTCTCCCCTCCGTCGAGCCCGGAAATCAGTCCCTCCCCACCCTCGGAGATGGGGGGATCCCAGCCTCGACACTAGATCACTACTGGCTCCTTTTCAATGACCCGGGGTTGTCACTGATGGGGATATAAACAGGAATAACCTTTGTATAGGAACAAATACTAGAAGACCAAAATACGCAGCGGAATAAAATAGAAACACAATCAAACAGAACACCAAGATATACGTGGAAAACCCCTTCAATGTGAAGGGTAAAAACCACGGGGCAAACTAGAGATAATCCACTATGAGAATAATGAATATACAAATCTCAATCTCTTGCCCAAAACCCAAGCAACAACCACAAGAGAATAACTGGGATACAAGGATCATGTTACTGCCCACAATATCTAAAACCTCCAAAGTAATCACAGCAAGAGCCTACTGTAGATTTGATCTAACCTGAGATGAGAACACTGCTAGATGATTGTGAACAGTCTCTCTGCGTTGTCCTTGTCTTCTTCCCTTTCTTTCTCTTCCTCTTCTGCCTTGTTCTCCTTCTTCTCTTTGGAATCTCGTCGCTACAAAGATCTGCCTCGTTGCTGCCTTTTTATAGCTTTAATCTGCCTCTAAAACGCAGCCACCATACCCCCCTAATCTTAATTAGGGTTAGGTTAAGAGGGGGTGTGAGCTGTGGGCTGATAAAGCCCACATGGGCTGAATATGGGCCATCAGCCCAACAACCTCCCCCTTCAGCCCATAAGGGAGGCTGTCCCATGACTCCTCAATGTGAAGCCATACCGACCAACTGTCGGCATATCTCCTGTCTTTCTTTTGTTAAGGTCTTCGTCAACATGTCTGCTCCATTGTCATCTGTATGAATTTTCTGAAGCTGCAACTGCTTCTCTTCAAATACATTTCGAATCCAGTGGTATCTGACATCTATATGCTTTGACTTGGAATGAAACATTGGGTTCTTACACAAATGGATGGCACTCTAGCTGTCACAATGCACCACATAATTTTCCTATTTCAGCCCCAATTCTTGTAAGAATTCTTTCATCCATAACATTTCTTTGCATACCTCTGTAGCAGCAATATATTCTGCTTCTGTGGTGGAGAGAGCAATACACCTTTGTAACCTGGATTGCCATGACACAGCTCCCCCTGCAAAAGTACATAACCTGAAGTAGACTTCCTCGTATCTATATCTCTTACCATATCTGCATCTGTGTAACCTGTTAACGCAGGTGGTCCACCTCCAAAGCTTAAACAAACCTTAGAGCTCCCTCTGAGATATCTAAAAATCCACTTCACTGCTGCCCAGTGCTCTTTGCCTGGATTTGCAAGAAATCTGCTAGTAACACCCACTGCATATGCGATGTCCGGCCTCGTACATACCATTGCATACATTAAACTTCCAACTGCTGAAGCATAAGGAACCTTTTGCATTTTCTCCTTCTCCTCATCACTTGACGGACTCTGTTCTGAGCACAACTTGAAGTGATCTGTAAGAGGAGAACCAACTAGCTTAGCATTGCTCATACTAAATCTTTCCAATACCTTCTCGATGTATTTCTCCTGTGACAACCAAATCTTCTTGTTTTTCCTGTCACGAGAAATCTGCATGCCTAGTATTTGCTTTGCTGGCCCCATGTCCTTCATTGCAAAAGACTCACTCAGTTCCTTCTTCAACCTGTCAATTTTAGACATATCTTTTCCAAGAATAAGTATGTCATCAACATAAAGTAAGAGAATAATAAAATTCTCACCAAACCATTTGATGTACACACAATGATCTGAAGTCGTTCTTTTGTATCCATTTTCTGTAATAAATGAATCAAACTTTCTGTACCATTGTCTTGGAGCTTGCTTTAGCCCATACAAGCTCTTCTTCAACTTGCAGACAAAATTATCTTTACCTTTGACTTTGAAGCCTTCTGGTTGCTCCATATAAATTTCCTCCTCCAAATCACCATGAAGGAAAGCTGTCTTCACATCTAACTGCTCAACCTCCAAGTCCTGGCTAGCAGCAATACCAAGAGCAACACGAATAGAAGACATTTTAACAACAGGAGAAAATATCTCTTCAAAGTCAATACCTTTCTTTTGACCAAAGTCTTTCACAACCAATCTAGCTTTGTACTTTGGTTGAGAACAATATTCTTGAGTCTTCAACCTAAAAACCCACTTGTTCTTCAAGGCCTTCATTCCATTTGGTAGCAGCACCAAATCATAAGTGTGGTTCTTCTGAAGAGCATCCATCTCTTCCTGCATAGCAACTAACCACTTCTCTTTCTGCTCACTCTCAACTGCTTCCTGGTAACTCTCTGGTTCACCTGCATCAGTAAGCATCACATACTCATCTGTAGAGTATCTTCTGGAAGGTTGACGTTGTCTAGAAGATCTTCTCGATTGAGGTTCTGCGGGAACTTGCTCTCCTACTTCTTCTTGCTCAACATGTCCTGCAGGTAAATCAATATCAGGCTCTACACTATTTTCTTGCACATCTCCCCCATCACCCTGATATACTGGAGGAATAACTGGGTCACAATCTGCTAATCCTTCTACAGAAGTCTTGGCTGGTGCCTTCTTCTTCAAATCCTCAAAGGTTTGATCCTCAAAGAAGACCACATCTCTACTCCTGAACACCTTCTGCTTTTCTGGATCCCAAAGCCTGTAACCAAACTGATCATGTAAGTAACCAAGAAAAATACATTCTTTAGACTTACCATCTAGCTTGGACCTCTCATTATCTGGAACATGTGCAAATGCACGACAACCAAACACTCTCAAATGCCTGTAGGAAACATCTTTCCCTGACCATACATGCTCTGCAACATCACCATCTAGGGCTGTACATGGTGATAAGTTGATCACATCAACTGCAGTCCTCAAAGCCTTATCCCAAAACCTTTTGGGTAGCTTGGCCTGTGAAAGCATACATCTGATCTTTTCCATGATGGTGCGGTTCATCCTCTCTGCAATTGCATTATGCTGAGGTGTACCAGGAACTGTCATCTCATGTTGGATCCCATGCGACCTGCAATAGTCATTAAACAATCCCATATACTCACCACCATTATCTGATCTTATGCATTTCAATTTCCTTTCTGTCTCCCTTTCAACCCTGGCATGAAACTCTTTGAAGACATTAATAACCTGATCTTTGGTCTTCAAAGCATAAGCCCAAACTTTCCTGGAAAAATCATCTATAAAAGTGACAAAATAAAGTGCACCACTTATACCAAGAACATCAACAGATCCACCAGGAGTTTTTGTCCTCAAAGGACCACATACATCTGTATAAACACGGTCTAAGGCATGCATTTTTCTAGACAAAGCAGCACTAGCAAATGAAACTCTATGTTGTTTACCAGCCAAACAATCAATACAAGGGTTCAGATGTATACCTCTGAGATCTGGTAATACCTCTCTCTTGGAAAGAGCTTGCAGCCCCTTCTCGCTCATGTGTCCCAATCGCCTATGCCACAACTCCATACTGAAGTCTTTCTCTGTAGCATTTAACTGCTCACCATAAGCTTTAGCCTGCAACCTGTACAAAGTATGACATTTCTTTCCATTAGCTATAACAAGAGAACCCTTACTGAGCTTCCATTGCCCTTTGTGAAATCTGCTTTCATACTCTTCATCATCTAGTCTTCCAACTGAAATTAAATTTAGCCTCAAGTCAACCACATGCCTCACATCCTTAAGTACCAACTTACAGCCAAGGTTGGTCTTTAAATGGATATCACCCATGCCAATGATGTCTGCTGTGCCATAGTTGCCCATCTTGACAACACCAAAGTTTCCAAACCTGTATGTAGCAAAAAACTCCCTCCGTGGTGTAGCATGATAAGAAGCACCTGTGTCAATCACCCACTCAAGATCCTGACACACACAAGAAAAAATATCATCAGAAGGAGACAAAATCAAATAATCACCACCCTGCACTGTAGCTGTAGTATTATCCTTTGACTCTGTAGACTCCACTTCTTTTCCCTTTTTCTTGTTCTTCTTAGGTTGCTTACATTGGTTCTTGTAATGTCCTTTCTCACCACAGTTATAGCAAACAATATCTTTTCTTGATCTTGACTTGCTCCTACCCATACGTGAACTGCTTCTAGACTTTGACCTTCCTCTGTTCTCTGAGATAAGTGCCTGTGAATCATTCTGAGATGTTGCCGAACTCTTTCTTCTCAACTCCTCATTCAACAAACTGCTTGTTACTTGACTCATAGTGACAATACCATCTGGCGCAGAATTACTAAGGGAAACCACCAGTGTCTCCCAACTTTCTGGTAATGAACTGAGAAGTAACAATGCCTGCAACTCATCATCAAGAGACATTCTCATAGAGGATAACTGGTTAGTAATACTCTGCATTTCATTCAAATGCTCAGCAATAGAAGCACCCTCTCTATATTTTAGGTTCACAAGTTTTCTGATCAAAAAAGCTTTGTTGCCAGTTGTTTTTCTTTCATAGAGACTTTCCAATTTTTTCCAAAGAGAATATGCAGAAATTTCAGTAGAAACATGGTGAAATACACTATCATCAAGCCACTGTCTAATAAATCCAATTGTTTTTCGATCTAACCTCTTCCACTTATCATCTATCATAGTTGTAGGTTTTGCACTATCCCCTTGCAAAGGTCCATACAAATCTTTGCAATACAAGAGATCTTCCATTCTTGGTTTCCATATCATCCAATTATTTCCATTCAAACTAATCATGCGAGAAATATTACTGGCCTCCATGTTCAAACGCAAAAATTAAATCACCAAAACCCCGCTCTGATACCAGTTGATGGGGATATAAACAGGAATAACCTTTGTATAGGAACAAATACTAGAAGACCAAAATACGCAGCGGAATAAAATGGAAACACAATCAAATAGAACACCAAGATATACGTGGAAAACCCCTTCAATGTGGAGGGTAAAAACCACGGGGCAAACTAGAGATAATCCACTATGAGAATAATGAATATACAAATCTCAATCTCTTGCCCAAAACCCAAGCAACAACCACAAGAGAATAACTGGGATACAAGGATCACGTTACTGCCCACAATATCTAAAACCTCCCAAGTAATCACAGCAAGAGCCTACTGTAGATTTGATCTAACCTGAGATGAGAACACTGCTAGATGATTGTGAACAGTCTCTCTGTGTTGTCCTTGTCTTCTTCCCTTTCTTTCTCTTCCTCTTCTGCCTTGTTCTCCTTCTTCTCTTTGGAATCTCGTCGCTACAAAGATCTGCCTCGTTGCTGCCTTTTTATAGCTTTAATCTGCCTCTAAAACGCAGCCACCACACCCCCCTAATCTTAATTAGGGTTAGGTTAAGAGGGGGTGTGAGCTGTGGGCTGATAAAGCTCACATGGGCTGAATATGGGCCATCAGCCCAACAGTCATCCCTCGAACTAACCATGGGACCCTCGGCTGTGACACCCGAGGCATTCCTCAGCCTGACCAAACAAGTGCAAGCCATGGTGGGCATGATGTAGATGCTCGCTCCGTTCATTCCTCAGATCGTGTGGCTAGCGGCTCCCCTAACTGACCCGACCCGACAGAGGCCGAGTGGGTAGCAAGTCGGGATGGGGAAAGCCCGAAAGCAAGCGACGGACCCGAGAGGTCCGCCCGAGCAGAGCATACCCGCACCCTGCTAAGTCACACTACCCCACTTCGAGCATAACACCGTATCATTTGACTTGGCGGATGACTCGCCTTGGGCCCAATTGTCCTGGGTCAACCAACGCCTGGACGAGTTCTAGCGCGAGTTCCAAAAATCACCGAGCGAGTCTAGTGAAGGTGGCTCAGGCAGGTCCCCTTTCACGCAGGAAGTATAGGACAAGTCGATACCCCTCAACTTTAGGCTGTCGGCATTGGAGACATATGATAGCGGCTCCGATCCCGCGGAGCATGTCTCCGCATTTCGGGCTCAGATGGCCCTCTATGGCACCTCCGATGCATTGATGTGCCGGGCATTTCCGACCACCCTAAGGGGACCGGTATGAGTGTGGTTCAACCGACTACGCCAATCTTCGGGCTTGTCCTTTGACTAGCTCACCAGGGAGTTCGAGCAGAACTTCCTCACCAGCATGCGACCTAGGCCTTCCATGGCCACCCTGCGAACTTCCTCTTAATATAGTATCATTCTAGTCAAGTTTTTTTATTATTGGGATAGGTGAATTCTTATGGATCCACCCCCTGAAGGAACCAAATATGATAATTTTTCATCATTCGACTCAAGCAAGAATGAAATGAATGGTAAAAATAGATCCATATAATATCTACTTTTCATACATATCTCCACATATCATATATAATGACTCTATGTAAGAAAAGATTTACTAAATTCTATTTTCCAAGGTTGCAACTAATTTAGTTCTTATAGGTAAATGCTCGATATCCAAGTCGGCTTATAAATTTGATCATAATCAATCGTTTTTCGGATTGTCTCATATTTTTTTATTGTTGTTTATCCCCCTAATATCTTGATTTTTTTACGAACAAAATATTTACTTATTACTAATAAAGTCCAACCTATGTTCTTCCTGTTGGGAAAAAACCTGTTAAAGCGGAAGATTCTTTTCCCTCTTTGTGTATCAAAATGGGTTCCTCATCAAAATACCAACTTGATATACAAATGAAAATATCAACCAGCACAGCATAAACAATAGAGCAAATAATCAATTACATAGTGAGACCAAATCTTTTAACGTGGAAAACCTAATGTGGGAAAAATCATGGGACCGTAGTCTATTTTAAACTTCCACTATCAATAATAATGATAACAGGTTTACAATAGGTCTTCTCTAGAATAATCAGAGGATCACAATAACATCAAGAACATAGATCTTAGCTCTAGAATATCGGATGGATCTCCTCAAAAGAGAATTCTAGGTCTCACAGAGTGGATATAGCAGAAAAGTACCTTAGAGAGGGTAAATTTTAGATCAACACTGTTAGGATTACAGAGTATGCTACAAGGATTCTCCACATAAAATTTGGGCCAAAACTGACAACGTTTGGCTGCCGATCGTCAAATAGAAAACTCAGAAACCTAATCTTTCTCTCTCCTTCTCTCTCCTCTTTTCTCTCTCTGCGCCGTCGCTCACTGTACGCTCATCTGCACACATGCACGCTACACACTCTCATTTTTTTTGCTACCCTCACCTTTTGCCCTTTCTTTCAATTAGTGATTTGGGCTCAATAGGCCCAATTGTCCAAGCCCACATATGGGCTGGACCCAACAATTCTCCCCCTCCAGCTCATATGATGGGCTATTCCAAGCCCGCTCTTTGCTTACATGCTTCAAGTTTTTCTTTAGGTAAAGACTTTGTCAACATATCTGAACCATTCTCATTTGTATGCACTTTTTCCAACTGTAATTCTTTCAACTCAAGCACATCACAAATCCAGTGATATCTCACATTAATACCTTATATGATGGGGTGTTCCAAGCCCGCTCTTTGCTTACATGCTTCAAGCTTTTCTTTAGGTAAAGACTTTGTCAACATATCTGAACCATTCTCATTTGTATGCACTTTTCCAACTGTAATTCTTTCAACTCAAGCACATCACGAATCCAGTGATATCTCACATTAATATGCTTGGATCTAGAATGGTATATTGAATTCTTGGAGAGGTGAATGACACTCTAACTATCACAGTAAATATCCTTCCTGTTTCAAGCCCAATTCCTGTAGAAACTTTTTCATCCATAAAGCTTCCTTACAGGCTTCAGTAATTGCTATGAATTTTGCTTCTATGGTTGATAGAGCAACATACTTCTGTAACTTAGACTGTCAAATGACTGCTCCTCCTACAAATGTCATCAAGAATCCCGAAGTAGACTTCTTGGAATCAGTATCACCTACCATATCTGCATCTGTGTAACCTTTTAACACAGGTTCATCACTGCCAAAACATAAACATAACCTAGAAGTACCTCTTAGATATCTTAATATCCATTTCACTGCTGCCCAATGTTCCTTTCTAGGATTAGAGAGAAATCGGCTGACAACTCCAATTGCATGAGCTATATCTGGCCTAGTACAAACCATAGCATACATCAAACTGCCTATTGCAGATGAGTAAGACACTCTGGACATTTCTTCTTTTTCTTTCTCACTTGTAGGATATTATTTCGAACTAATCTTGAAATGACCTGCAAGTGGAGAACAGACTACTTTGGCTTTACTCATGTTGAATCTTTCAAGAACCTTTTCAATATAAGTCTCCTGAGATAGCCAAATCTTCCTTTTCTTCCTATCACGAAGAATCTTCATGCCAAGTATTTGTTTCACCAATCTCAAGTCTTTCATGGCCAAAGACTTACTTAGCTCTCTTTTAAGCTTTTCGATTTTTCCAACATTATGGCCAACAATCAGTATATCATCAATATATAGTAATAAAATAATAAAATCATTATCTGAAAATTTCTTCATAAACACACAATGATCAGATGTGGTTCTATCATACCCTTAGCTCATCATAAAGGAATCAAACTTCTTATACCACTGCCTAGGTGCCTGTTTGAGTCCATATAAGCTTTTTCTAAGTTTACACACTATATTTTCTTTTCCCTTGACTTTGAAACCTTCTAGTTGCTCCATATAAATTTCTTCTTCTAAGTCACTATGAAGAAATGTTGTTTTTACATCAAGTTGCTCAACTTCTAAATTCAAGCGGGCAGCCAAACCAAGAACAACTCGGATAGAGGACATTTTCACAATTGGAGAAAATATTTCTTCAAAGTCAATACCTTTCTTCTGACTGAATCCTTTCACAACTAGTCGTGCCTTGTATCTTTATTGTGAGCTATTATTTTCAGTCTTCAATCTGTAAACCCACTTATTCTTAAGAGCTTTCTTTTCTTTAGGCAACTTTACCAAGTCATAGGTATGGTTCTCAAGCAAGGATCTCATCTCTTCTTGCATGGCTTTAACCCACTCATTTTTATTCTCATGTATAATAGCTTCTTGGTAAGTTTTTGGCTCTCCCTCGTCAGTAGGCATAACATATTCATGTGGAGGATATATGGTAGATGGTTATCACTCTCTAGTGGATCTTCTCAATGGAATCTCAACTGGTGGTGGAGGTGCTTGTTCAGTTGGTTCAGCATCATCAACTGTAGGTGTATCATCACTAGTATTCTCACTATAATCTTCTTATTCATCTTCCCCATGATCATCATGAACTACAGGTGAAGGAACTGGACCCAAACTCTAAGGAATATAAATAGAGGTTTCTGGCTTCTCAATATTATCACCATCATCAAACAATTGGTCTTCAAGAAACACAATATCTTTGCTTCTAATAATCTTTTTTGTTTACTGGATCCCATAATCTGTACCCAAACTCTTCATGACTATATCCCAAGAAGATACATACTTTTGCTTTACTATCAAGCTTGGACCTCTCATCTTTGGGAATATGAACAAATGCTTTACACCCAAAGACTCTTAAGTGATTATAAGATATATCTTTTCCTCTCCATACTCTCTCTGGAACATCACCTTTCAGAGGAGCTGATGGAGAAAAATTTATCGGATCAACTGTAGTTCTCAAAGCCTCCCCCCAAAATGACTTTGGTAACTTGGCGTGGGAAAGCATACAACTAATCCTTTCTTTAATGGTTCTATTCATCCTTTCTGCCACACCGTTCTATTGAGGAGTTTTAGGAATTATTTTATCAAGCCTGATACCGTAAAACCTGTAATAATTCTCAAAAGGACCCTTGTACTCGCTACCATTATTTGACCGAATACACTTTAGTTTTCTGCCAGTTTCTCTTTCAACACTGATATGAAACTCCTTGAAAACATCGAGTACTTGGTCTTTAGATTTCAAAGCAAAAGCCCACACTTTTCTAGAATGGTCATCAATAAAAGTAACAAAATAAAGAGCACCTCCAAGAGTTCTAGTTTGCATAGTACAAACATTAGTATGAACTAAATCAATAACATCTGATCTTCTAGATGATGGATATGTTTGAAATGTAACTCTATGTATTTTTTCAACTAAGCAATGATCACAAGATTTAAGAGATGTACCTTCCAACTCTAGTAAGAACTGCTTTCTAGCAAGAGTTTGAAGTCCCTTCTTGCTGATATATCCAAGCCACGTATGCCAAAGATCTATACTTTCACGTTTTTGAATTGCATTAATCTCTCCTTTGTGTAGCTTAGCTTCCATGACATAAAAAGAGTTAAGTTTCTTTCCTCTTGCCATAATTAGAGAACCTTTAGTGAGTTTCCATTTGCTTTCACCAAAATAGTGTGCAAAGCCCTCATCATCAAGTCTACCTGTAGATATCAAGTTAAGACGAATATCTGGAACATGCTTTACATCTTTGAGTATCAATTTTCTCCCAATACTAGTCTCCAAGCAAATATCTCCAATACCCACAATCTTAGATGTACCACTGTTTCCCATTCTGACATTACCAAAATCACCAGCAGTGTAAAATCTAAAGAAATCACCATGAGAAATAACATGAAATTAAGCATCAGAGTCAATTATCCAATTACTCTCCTGAGCTACAAGACTAACATAACCTTCATCACAGACAATAGTGATATTACCTTCAACAGCATCTGTATTAGTGTCTTTCTCATTTTTCTTCATTTCATTCTGTTCTCGCTTCCAAAACCTACACTATTTCTTCATGTGACCTAGCCTATTACAGTGAAAACATTTGATATCTCTTCTAGACTTAGATCTTTCTCTATATCCATGTGGGTTTCTGCTATGATTTCTTCCACGTTTTTCTTGTTTTTCAGTAACAAATGCCCCAGAAGAAGATTCACCCTATTCTTTCCTTCTGACATCTTCATTTAGCAAACTATCTTTAACCATATCTATAGTTAGAGTTCCCTCTAGCGTGGAGTTGCAAATAGTCATCACATACATTTCCCAACTTTCTGGTAAAGAGCTGAGAAGTAGTAATCCTTGCATCTCATCATCTATATTCATTTTCATAGCAACCAACTTATTTACAAGACTCTGAAATAGGCTTATATGCTTAACAATGTTACCACCATCTTTATACTTCAAATTTATAAGCCTTCTGAGGAGAGAAATTCTATTTCCCACTGTCTTTTTCGTAAAGTGGTTTTCTAACCTTTGCAAAACAACATCAGCTCTGGTTTCATCAGAAACATGCTCATGCAAGTTTACATCCATCCATCTTCTAATATAGGCAATAGCTTTTCTATGTTGAACTTCCCATTCTTCATCGTCCATAGTAGAAGGTTTATCTTTAACCTTGATAAGCTTATATAAATCTTTGCAAGAGAGCAAATCTTCCATCAAACGCCTCCAAGTAGAATAATTTGATGAGTTCAATTTAATCATACTATCTGACTGCTCCATTTCAATCACACAAGAAAAACTAGCACCAAACAACTTGTTGCTCTAATACCACTTGTTGGAAACAAACTTATTAAAGCGGAATATTCTTTTCCCTCTTTGTATATCAAAATGGGTTTTGATAAGTAGATGAGATTTTCCTAACTATTTGAGGAAATCTCTCTACTCTGTTGAGGGAAATCCTCTATTCTGTTGAGGAAAATTCTCCCTTCTAACCTGTATAAAAGGAAGGGGGATATGTTAATAACAATCAACTTCTTCTACAACTTGTTTATCTTTTTATTTTCTAACATGGTATCAGAGCGATTCCTCCTTGGCGACAGCAGTATCACCGTGTGTTAGCCAAGCGGCCATAATAACACGCTGCCTCAAGCGGAGTCATTGAAGAAGCACAAGACACGGATTCAGAGCCAGTGCTAACGAGCACCGTCTTGGCTTTGCTCATCCACTCCTTCTCTTCCTTCATCGCCGGTCTTGCTTAACGACAGCTGCCGCGTCTTCCTCCTTCATTGTCGCAGACGCTTCCCGGCCAGCAGCAGTCGCAATTGCTGTATCTTCCTCTACCGCAGCAGCCTTCGCTGTCGCTTCCCTCTACACACTTCTTCTGATGTTTCAGTTCCTGTAGGGACTCTCACTTCTTGTTCTTTTACAAGGCTTATCTCCATCAATGCTACCACGCTGATCCCCTTTAAGTTATCAAAGGGTGGCAATTATGCATCCTGGTGAGCTCAATTTTCTAATCTTTTATTTGGATACGACTTGTTAGGTTACATTGA
Organism: Musa acuminata AAA Group; assembly: GCF_036884655.1. Lineage (NCBI taxonomy): Eukaryota > Viridiplantae > Streptophyta > Magnoliopsida > Zingiberales > Musaceae > Musa > Musa acuminata. Next base: position 11,881,463 of record NC_088339.1, on the reverse strand, counting down.
TGGCTCTTTCAGTTGTCCTCCAGCCATGCTCAACATTCCCGGCGATCCCAGTCCAGTACCCAATCCAGCTCACAAACTGTGGCTATATCAAGATCGTCTTATCCTCCAAGCTATTCAAGCTTCAGTTGCTGGATCCGTTGCTCCCTTGATATCTTCATGTGTGACAACTGCCGATGCATGGTCTACACTGCAAACCACCTGACAAATCATTCGCGTACTCGCAAGCTCAGTCTTCTATCCAAGCTTATGGTGACAAAACAAGAGGGAAGTACTATCTCTGATTATCTACAACATATCAAGGTTATCATTAATGACTTGGCCTTGATAGGTCATTCCCTATGTGACGAAGAGGTTATCATTCATACCCTCAATGGTCTCGACACCGACTACAAGGAATTGACTGCTGCAATTCGGGCATGTGACTCGCCAGTCTCTTTTGAAGATCTCTATGATAAGCTGACTGACTACGAGATGTACTTAAAGCGTATGGACAAACTGCTTGGATCAACTGTCATAGCTCAAGTCAGTCACAAGTCTAAACGGAAGAGCACTCGGTACTTGCCGAACATCACCGAAGGTTTGGCTAATGCGCCTCTTGATTCTGTGAGTTCCATGCAACACCCCTCCAATCCTCCTAGTCATCACTTCTCGCAAAGTGGCAACTCCACCCATCATCCGTCTTGGCGTCCTGCCCTACCGAGCCATCAAAGATGGGTCGTTTGCCAATTGTGTGACAAAGTCGGCCACTGCGCTAAAGTTTGTCGGTCTCGTCCCCACCTCCCTGCTCCGTCACACTGGCCTCAAGCAAATCTCCTAACTTCTCCGACACCTAGCCAGTCCAACTGGATTGTCGACTCTGGTGCCTCTCATCACATCACCGCTGATCTTCAGAATTTGTCTCTTCACAATCCCTATGGCGACAATGAAGATATCATCATCGGTGATGGTAAAGGACTTCCTATAACTCATACTGGTTCCACAGCGCTTAATTCTAACTCTAATACATTTACCCTCGATGATGTTTTATGCGCCCCTCATATTAAACGCAACCTCATTTCTATTTCTCAATTTTGCAAACATAACAATACTTCCATTGAATTCTTTCCTGATTCATTTCTTGTTAAGGACTTGAGCACGGGGGCATCATTGGTCCAAGGCCCGAATAAAGATAACATTTACGAATGGTCGTCACCCTCTCGAATAACCCAGCCCACTGTTCATTCTTCTGTTGCGGCTCCAGTTGATGTGTGGCATCGTCGGCTTGGTCATCCCTCGTCCTTTATTCAGCAGAAGTTATTATCTCATCACTCTCTTCCTCTTTTTAAGTCCACTAATTATATGATGCATTGTGATGCTTGTCTTAGTAATAAGAGTCATCGGCAGCCTTTTGGCTCATCTTCCATTTCCTCCTCTAAACCTTTTGAAATTATATATACTGATGGTTGGGGTTCTGCTCCAATCTTATCTTTTGATAAGTTTCGATTTTATGTTATTTTTGTAGATCATTTCTCTAAGTACACATGGATATATCCTCTTTCCCATAAATCTGACGTTTCTCGCATTTTTTCCACTTTCCAGAAGTTGGTCGAAAACTATTTTCAGGCTACCATTAAAACAGTCTACTCTGATGGTGGCGATGAATATCAAGCTCTGGCATCCCACCTCTCAGCTTGTGGCATTCAACACTCAAGTTTCCCCCACATACTCCTCAACTAGTTGGTTCTGCCGAACGCAAACATCGACATATAGTAGAAACTGGACTCACACTTCTACATCAGGCTTCCATGCCTTCAACTTTTTGGATAGCAGCCTTTCAAACTGCTGTCTACCTAATTAATCGAATGCCTACACCAGTTCTACAATACCAGTCCCCCTTTAACACACTATTTCATCAAACAGTTGGCAGTTCGATTCTCGCTTAAGGATCTCGGACCCTTAAGCTACTTTCTGGGTGTCGAAGCTACCTTCACTTCTTCCGGTCTCCTTTTATCACAACGCAAGTACATTCAAGATTTGTTATTAAAGATAAACATGCAGGATGCAAATGCAGTTACAACCCCCATCTCTACTAGTGGTTCTCTCAAATTATCGGATAGAAGTCCTGCTACGGAACCCACTCAATACCGCCAAGTTGTTGGCTCTTTACAATACTTAGCTCTCACGCGTCCAGACATCTCATTTACTGTCAACAAATTATCACAATTTATGCAACAACCATCTACTCTACACTGGTCTGCGGTCAAGAGACTTCTACGATATCTTAAAGAGGCCCTAAATCATGGACTCTTTTTTCATAAAAACTCTCCACTTTGTCTTCATGCCTTTGCTGATGTTGATTGGGCAGGTAACTTTGATGATAGAACATCCACATCGGGGTATATTATCTTCCTTGGTGCTCATCCAATCAGTTGGAGTTCTAAGAAGCAAAAGACAGTCCCCCGGTCTACAACTGAAGCTGAATACCATGCCATTGCCACTACCACTGCAGAACTCAATTGGATCACAAATCTACTCCAGGAACTCAATATCGATTCCACCCCTACAATACATTGTGATAATATTGGAGCTACCTATCTGTGCGCTAATCCGGTCTTCCACTCCCGCATGAAACATATTGCTATCGACTTCCACTATGTACACGATCAAGTTGTCCGTCGTCAACTTCGTGTTTCTCATGTTCATACGACTGATCAATTGGCCGACTCATTAACGAAGCCTCTAGCTCGTAAACTTTTTGCATTACATCAATCTAAGATTGACCTCCTTGATCGGAGCACCATCTTACGGGGGCATGATAAGTAGATGAGATTTCCCTAACTGTTTGAGGAAATCTCTCTACTCTGTTGAGGGAAATCCTCTAATCTGTTGAGGAAAATTCTCCCTTCTAACTTGTATAAAAGGAAGGGGGATATGTTAATAACAATCAACTTCTTCTACAACTTGTTTATCTATTTATTTTCTAATAGGTTTCTCATCAAAATACCAACTTAATATCCAAATGAAAATATCAACCAGCATAGCATAAACAATAAAGCAAATAATCAATCACACAGTGAGACCAAATCTTTTAACGTGGAAAACCCAATGTGGGAAAAACCATGGGACCGTAGTCCATTTTAAACTTCCACTATCAATAATAATGATAACATTTTTACAATAGGTCTTCTCTAGAATAATCAGAGGATCACAATAACATCAAGAACATAGATCTTGGCTCTTGCATATCGGATGGATCTCCTCAAAAGAGAATTCTGGGTCTCACAGAGTAGATATAGCAAGAAAGTACCTTAGAGAGGGTAAACTGTAGATCAACATCGTTAGGATTGTAGAGTTTGCTACAAGGATTCTCCACATAAAATTTGGGCCAAAACTGACAACGTTTGGCTGCCGATCGTCAAGTAGAAAACTCAGAAACCTAATCTTTCTCTCTCCTCTTTTCTCTCTCTGCGTCGCCACTCGCTGCAGCAAACTCATCTGCACACACGCACACTACACGCTCTCATTTTTTTTGCTACCCTCACCTTTTTCCCTTTCTTTCAAATAGTGATTTGGGCTCAATAGGCCCAATTGTCCAAGCCCACATATGGGCTGGACCCAACACTTCCTTAGATCTCTTATTTCACTCAGATAGTGTTATAGATTTGGATAGATGAAGAGGAAATGAATATGTTTCCATACTGTAAATAAGGAAGTGGAATAAATATAATATTGAATCATCGGAGCATATCAATAACGAATGAAACATTTCGGAGCTTATCAATGGCGTATGAAATGTTTCGGAGCATATCATTGACAAATGAAACATTTCGGAACATATCAATGGCATATGGAATATTTCAAAGCATATTAATGACGTAGAAACATTTCAGAGGCATAGAGAGCATTTCGGAACATATTAATAGCGTAGGAAATATTTCAAAACATATCAACGGCATATGAACCATTTCAGATGATATCAAAGAACGAATACAAAACAGAAGCTGAAACGTCGTATTTGACGTTGCATTCATATCTTTCTTATCCAAAGCGCATATATAAATACATAACCAAAGCTCTGGATATCATATCAAACATACAGAAAGTATAGTGGGACCATAGACAGAATGTGATTCATCTATTTCTGAATGACCACCAGACAGAAGTCTCCCACGTTTGGGAGCTCCATCCACCCACATCTAGGTGAAGTCAAAGGGGGCCAGTAGAGCATCGCAGGCTCTATGAATAACTCCCTTTATCATTTCTGGCAAAGGTTCACAGTATCCCACAAACACCAAAGTACAAAAGGATAGTATGAACAATAAATAGCACATATCGCAAGCACACGCAAAATAACAAAACGTACATGTGCCTTTACGAGTCAATACGATGCAAGTATAATCTTTCACAAATATATTCAGATTTGAAAGGAAATGAAAGCAAGAGCATTCAAGAATTCCAAGCAATCACATATAACTCAATTCAAATAAGAAGGTTAGATAGAATTTAATGTCCAAAGGAATGAAACTAGAATAGGCACATATCGAAAGCAAATGCGGAACAATGGGATATACATGTGCCTCTATGAGTTAATACGATATAGCATAAACGTTACACAATAGTTTTCAAGAATGCAAATAATTTTAAGGACAAGAGCATATAAGAATTCAAAGCAGTAATATAAAGCTCAATTGGACAAGAAAGCTAAATGAAATCAATTTCCAAAGGAATGAAACCAGAATATGTGAAATCGACCGAAGCTCGATTTCTAGCAGAATTCGAGAGGCACATTGAACAAATGATTCAAACTATCAATCATGCTCCAATATACTCAAGAAAGCTGTTGTGAAAGATATTTCAATCTTATTTCAAATAAAATAATTTTCGTATGAATCGAAGTTTTCAACAAAGAGTTACAATAGATTTAGTTACCCAAGATCAAAGAACAAATCTCAATTTTATAGAATTCACAGGGTCAGTTTCAACAGAAAATTGGGCGGGTATTTGGACTCTAAATCTTTCAATATAAGTATCAAATGAAAGATCTACGTGTCTAATTTAAAATAAAATAAGTTTGGAATAAATCAAACTTTCCAACAGGGACTTATAGGCAGTTCATTATCAAAAGGTCAGAAATTACGATCCCTATTTTACAGAATTCGTAGGCTTATTTGAAATAGAAGTTTGGATAGGAAAACTTACTCTGAATTCTTAAAATAAGCTATCAAAAGAAAGGATTATGAGTCTATATTCAGATCAAATAAGTTTTGTCCAAATCAGATGTTAGTGCATAAAGTTATAACCATAACAAGGTAAAAAGGTCAGAATCTCGGAAGTTTCACAGATTCAAATCGTTACATCTAAACAGGAGATATATCAAATATAAGGCTAGAACAATTTAAAGTTCCTCATATTCAAAGAAAATAAAGAGATAAAATTGCAATAAAGAAAGGTTAGGACACTTGTAATAGGAAAGATTAGAAAGCTTGCAATAGGAAGGATCGGAACACTTGCAATAGAAAGGATCGGAACACTTGCAATGGAAAAGATTAGAAACCTTGCAATAGGAAGGAGGAATGGGAATAAGAAACAAGAGATGTAGATGAATGGAAGTTTAACTTCTATGGAAGCACTTCTCGTGATTTAAATGATTTATTTTATTCACTTCCTACATGCAGAGGAAGAGGACATTAATTTCAAATAAAATAAAAATAGGTTTACTCTACCCATTTTTACCTTCCAAGATAGATTAACTAATCTAAAAAAAATAAAAATTTATATTGAAATATATTTTTATTGACCGATCATAATTACATTCTAAGACTAATAATTGTCTCAAAAGATCCAATATACACATATTATTGGACTAACCATGGAACCCTCGGTCGTGACACTCGAGGCATTCCTCAGCCTAACCAAACAAGTGCAAGCCATGGTGGGCATGATGCAGACGCTTGCTCCGCTCATTCCTCAGATCGTGTGGCTAGCAGCTCCCCCAACTAACTCGACCCGATAGAGGCCGAGTGGGTAGCAAGTCGGGATGGGGGAAGCCCGAGAGCAAGCGATAGACCCGAGAGGTTCGCCCGAGCAGAGCATACCCGCACCTTGCTAAGTCACACTACCCCACTTCAAGCCTGACACCGTATCGTTTGACTTGGTGGACGACTCGCTCAGGGCCCAACTGTCCCGGGTCAACCAACGCCTGGACGAGTTCTAGCACGAGTTCCAAAAATCACCGAGTGATTCTAGCGAAGGCAGCTCAAGTAGGTCCCATTTCACACAGGAAGTACAGGACAAGTCGATACCCCTCAACTTCATGCTGTCGGTATTGGAGACATATGACGGCGACTCCGATCCCGCGGAGCATGTCTTCGCATTTCGAGCTCAGATGGCCCTCTATGGCACCTCCGATGCATTGATGTGCCGGGCATTTCCGACCATCCTGAGGGGACCGGTACGAGCGTGGTTTAGCCGACTGCGCCAATCTTCAGTCTTGTCCTTTGACCAGCTCACCAGGGAGTTCGAGCAGAACTTCCTCACCAACGTGCGACCTAGGCCTTCCATGGCCACCCTGCGAACTTCCTCTTAATATAGTATCATTCTAGTCAAGTTATTTTGTTATTGGGATAGGTGAATTCTTATGAATCCACCCCCTGAAGGAACCAAATATGATAATTTTTCATCATTCGGCTCGAGCAAGAATGAAATGAATGGCAAAAATAGATTCGTATAAAATCTACTTTTCATACATATCTTGACGTATCATATATAATGACTCTATGCAAGAAATGATTTACTAAATTCTATTTTCTAGGGTTGCAACTATTTATTGCAACTAATTTAGTTCTTATAGGTAAATGCTCGATATCCAAGTCGGCTTATAAATTTGATCATAATCAAGTGTATTTTGGATTGCCTCATATTTTTTTATTGGTGTTTATCCCCTTAATATCTTTATTTTTTTACGTACAAAATATTTACTTATTACTAATAAAGTCCAACCTATGTTCTTCCTTAGATCTCTTATTTCACTCTGATAGTGTTATAGATTTGGATCGATGAAGAGGAAATGAATATGTTTCCATACTGTAAATAAGGAAGTGGAATAAATAGAATATCGAATCATCCCACCTCACTTATTTTATTCTATAGGATCTAACGAAGCCTGTTCATGCATAACATGATTCAGATATGATCATAGAAAAAGTTCTCCTCAAATAAATTGACCTGTCCTCTACAACATAGGGTGCTTACGTGGTATTTAAAAGTGAAGATACATTGGGTTATGAATTCAAATGTTAGGGATAAAATCAATCGTTTTAGTGACAATCATAAGTCATCCTCTCTTTGAAAAATTCATTTCAACTATTGGTATCAAATAAAGAATATAACACTTCCAAGTTGAAGAAAAGTATTCAAATAAATAACATGTCTTATTTTTTCAATAATCCATATTTATAGCAATGAAATATTATTGGATATTTCATCTGCCTTTGTTCCTCCCAAGTATGATATATGATGAATTACATCTGCCTTTGTTCAAGGCAAACATTTTAATCTGCCAAGCTTCAGGACATCATAGGTTATGCCATTAAACCATGAGTTGTAGAAAGCATCTCAACTCATGGTTTGGCTCTCTGATAAGCACACTCCTCTAGCCCAACACCATTCACAGGTAGATCATCTTCAGGGAAGGGGCAATGCGTTATACGATCTGGATATTCCGGAATCTGCGCACAGGGAGTGGGCGTCACGTGACTCGATACGCCCTCCACGTCGGTGCAGTTCCAAATCGGCTTCTTCGACTTCACCACCTCCGCCGTCACATTGTAGATGCATATTCCGGTGAAGGGCGCGCCGGGAATCCCCTCCAGCTTCGCGGCCATGGTCACGTTCTCGGCCACCACGTTGCTGTAACTGATATTCTGCACCACCGGAATGGCTTTCGGATCAAATTTGTCGTCCGGGTGCTGCCCGTAGGTGCCCGTCATCCAGAAGACCCACTTCATTGTGTGCAGATTCATTCTTCTCACGAATATGTCCTTCACGTAAGCTCCCCTTCCGATGGTCGTCTTGATCCTGACGCCGGATTCGGAGTGGATGGCCGTGATGTCTTCGGCCCGGACATCTTGGATTCCTCCCGACATCTCGCTTCCCAGGGCGATGACAGCGCTCGTGGGGGAGATGCAGGTGAGCCGTCTGATCACTATGTGTTTGCTTGACATGTTGAATGCAATCCCGTACTCATCCCAACCGCTTTTAATGGCGATGCAGTCATCGCCTGAGACTATGTAGCAGTCCTCAATGCGGACATTGGAGGATGAGTCTGCGAAGAAGAGAGAAACCACCAAAAAGAATCAATCGAAACAGCAACATAGAATCTACAACCCAAGTAAATGTAGGTACGATATCCACCTGGATCGATCCCATCAGTGTTGGGAGAGTTGACCGGTGCAAGAATTGTGATGCCTGAGACGATTACGTGGCTGCACAGTGCATTCATTCACGTTAACATCAGATTGTAACAATAGAATGGAAAGCAAAAGAAGCCTTCAAGTGTTCTGAAAGTAGATTATTAATATAAACCTGCTGTACACAGGATGGACATTCCACGATGGAGAGTTAACCAATGTAATGTTGGAAATCAGCACTTGTTTGCAGTACATCAATTCAATGAGGTATCCACGAGTGTAATTGAGTTCTTTGTTACGGAACATTTTCCACCAGGTTTCACCTTGTCCATCGATAGTTCCATTATTCCCTAAAAATAACAATAAAACTTGTTAGCATCACAATCAAATTATATTCTGTTCCCCATCTATGATGCAAACAAGTTAGATGATGATATATATGTGTCTTCTTGTCAATCAAAGCACGTCAAAACATCATAAACTGAATTAAATATTATAGTTTTTGATTAAAAATAATTTTTTTATTAAATTTTAGGGGATCATGGAATGACAACACGACGCAGGCTTTATGAATTTAGAAGCAATGTGATAGAAGTACTGGAAATATGCAACGTATATACTACCTGTTATGACCACATCGGTTAGGTTATATCCCATGATGAGATTACTGTATCTACCCCCAACCGCATCTCTTCCTCTACCGTAGGAGGGCAAAGGGTCAATGATCGGCCACTCGTTGATATCCTGTATAAGCATATCACCAATTATCTTAGTTGATACAGATTGAACAAAAGAACATAGTATTAAAGCTTCTATTAGCTACCAATAAACAAAAAAAAAAAAGAGTATCCATGCAATTCATAAGCAATGCTGTCCAAGTTGCAGTGTGAGAAGCCATAAAATGGGATTGCAGAATAGAAATTTATGTTATATAAGCTGCAGTTGAAATCTAACTTGTTCTCCCAAGTTTGTAGCATTAATAGAGTTTTGCTGCCTTCACGAAACCCAATTAGCTACACAGATCTACGAGGTTTAGTCAAAAAGAAAACACTGAGAGATTGGATGACAGTACTCTTTCCTAGAAAATATCAAAGAGAGAGTTTGTGTTTTGAGAGTCTAAATAGCAGTTTTGTGTTAGAAAGTCATCCGCCTAACTTTTAGACTGATGGTGGAGCCTAAAATTAATGTAAGGGTAAGGTCCACACTGCATTCCATTCTTATGCTGGTTTCCTCGCATCCTTTCCTACCTTAAAGTTCTTACACTCAGAAAAAATGCCGTTCTCAATTAAAACTTATTAAGGGTAAGGTCCACACTTAGTAATATTCAAGATCTTGAAATTTGAAAGGAAATTTTTTATGTGGATTCTAATCCAAGATTATTGATGTTCAGATATGACATACAAGAGAAATAATAATAATAATAATAATAATAATAATAATAATAATAATAATAATAAAACAAAACAAATATTACTGTTTTCTTATTTTGAGAGATCAAAGTAGAGATACTAAATAGTCAAAAATCTACCATACAAATTGTAAATATTTCAGAAATTAATATTATCAAGACAAATTTAGATTTGTAGTAGCTTAGTTCACTTCTTTTCCCTCATCAGTCCAAAGCAGTGACAATGCACATCGGATTAGACTTGTGAATTCTCCTTGGAGATGAGATGAAGGAAACGTTAGAATAGTATACACTCGCTATGTAACGTTCTGGTGGGGCTCACTAGTGATGAATCTATTCTTCATCGTCACCGTTCATCTGGCGAGAGCTGTCAGATGAACGGACTCGATGGGAAGGGCTACTAGCCATAATCACCACCGAGGATGAAGGCAACGTGGATGATAGAGGCGATGGTAATGGCAAACATGCCGTGAACGATTATGAACATGCACTCTACATCGAAATAGATGGAGGAGAAGGTGGGGGAAGGGGGCGGAGGAGGGAGGCGGACCTGAGTGGCGAGGATGACGGCGTCGTGGTCGAGGAAGAGGGTGAAGTGGTCGGCGAGGTTGAAGGGCCCGGTGAGCCACCGGCCGGCCGGCACCACCAGCATTGCGCCGCCGTCGTACGCCACCTTACTGAGGTTGGCCACGGCCGCCGCAAAGGCCGCCGTGTTGGAGGACACCCCGTCGCCCACCCCGCCGAAGTCCGTCAGGCTGGCCACGTGGGCCCGGCATCCTCTTTCCCCCGCCGCCGCGTAGTGGAAGGCTTCTAGCTCCGTCGCACCACCTGCCCGCCGGTGGTGGCGATGGCCCTCAGCTATCCCTATGAACGCCGCTGTTACCACCGTCCATAGCACTAAAATCATCAACACCTGCACGTAACCGAGAAAAGTTGGAGTTTGAAGGATTAAAGCTTTGAGATAGGATTACTGGGAAAAAAAAAAGAAAAGGGGAAGAGGTGTTACACGGAATATTGGCTGCGAGTGCTCCATTGTCAGAGAGATGTGTTGGAAACAGAATGCTTCCACGGCTCGGCTCTTGTTCTATATACAGAGAGAGATGAAGAGAGAGAGGAAGGCTAATTATAAATTATGTTATGTAATTAGTTAATTTCAGTATGTTGATTCGAGCTAATTATAGATTATTTATACTATGCATAACTTTAGATAGTTGTATTGTCCTTGGTTGAAAATAACATGTTTGTTGAGCTGATCTCTCCTTTCAAATGTGATTTGTCCTACTCCAATGATATATTTTAGTTGACATATTATTGAGCAACACATAAGTCTTTTGTTACCACAATAATAAAATCGTAAAGTCTTAACCATTTGTACTTGACAAAAGTTATCATGAATTAATGTCTCTCTGCTCTAATAAACTTAAATGGATTGATTATCATCATATTAAGATTAATTTGTTTCAAGTTAGCCCTTATAGGCTTGTACAATGGTTGCTACGTTCTTACTCATGACACCAGACCTATTTGTTATCATTATAATATTTTCAGCCCTATTTGTTATCATTATAATGTTTTGGCTTGACCCTTTGGCATATTTTTTTTCTGAAATTATTGTTACTCTAACAATACGTTGAACCATATCATAGGAATTTATTTTTTAATTGGTTCTTACATTATTTGATATAGTAGCCTTGTAACTTACATCCAACTAGGGTAAATTGCAAGATTATACCTTTTTAATACTTATTTTGTTTTATTGAACTTCCAAAGCTAAGTCGTCGTATGAAAAAAAAAATATAAAGAGTGAAAAAAGAGAATCTAGTTCTCTTTTTAGATTGATATATAGTGGGTTTTAGATCCGAAGATGGTATCCCTGTAGATTTCATAAACTTCTTTCCAGATGACATCGAAAGATATGCATTGTAGATCCGATATATTATTATTTAATTTTAATTCTTAATTAAATTTTTTTCATATTACATATAGCATATTACAGATTTTATGTTTAAAATTGATATCCGAACCTAAGTTCTTGAGATTAAATACCTTAGATCTTTTATTTTCTAATTTATGATGCATAAATTATTCATGTATATTATCGATTTAAATTCTTATCTAAATGTGAAAAAAAAAATTTCATTGGTGCTCACATCATCTGATACAGTAGCCTTGTATAATATAGCGTCTTTCCATAACTCGCAGGTCTTACATCAGATTGCACCCTTTTAACACTTTCATTTTTTGTTGGACTTCTATAATGTTTTATGTAGGATATATTTTAATGGCGAGACTGTCTTGCATGTTGATCCTTTTACTTAGCTTGTGATTAGATTGGATCTCCCAAGTTCTTACTCCATGATAGGCATTCTTTTCTTCTTTCTTTTTGGCAATATCACTTTCGTTGAGAAGTTATGACATGGTTCATTTTTATGTTTTAGTTTAAATTTATTTTTCTTTCTTGCCTACATCATGATTCTTACCTGGCTTTCTTTACTAACATTATTTGCCCCTACAATACTTCTTATATCATGACATTATAGTTTATACCATTAAGGCATAAACTATAATGTGATGATATAATGATTAGTGGCAATTGCTAGTCATATTACGAGCCATTCGTAGAAGTGGTATATAATTAAGTTTTGTTCGTGATGTAACAAATGATTTCAAGAGAAATAAATGATTCAATGATATAATTAAATAATAGTATTAGTATAGTATGATTTGAGAGGAAGTAGTAGGATCCACTAGAAACTACACTAGAAAACAATCCACCCACTACTGACTTGCTCATCGAAGGGGCCAAAGTCGAGGATCACCCGACTAAAGAGCTGCTAATCCACCCACTACCTAACTAAAGAGCTACTAATCAAAAAGACTATTGTAGCTATTGGATGATGAAATAGATTTTAAAATTTATTAATATTCTTTAAAAAAAGTGCTGTTAATAATCTCACTAGTATTGAAACCATTAAAAGAACACCTAATAACTTATTGGGCATTGTATGGAGTATTTATAATACGGGAACGAAGTACCATTTTGGTAATATTTTCAAAGCCTACATTACTAATGATGGTTCTAGAATTACCAAGCCTACATTACAGGTAATAGTACAAAGAATTACTACTGAATAAAATATAAAATATCATTGGGCCATGCGGGTTCTCCATAATAATTATGCCCCATCTCTTTAGCTATTTTAGCTCTTAATATAGTATTATTTGATACGACGTATTTTGGGCCCAAGACACGTCATAGCTGACGCCACACGTCAAGTCAGAAGTGTACCAAGAAGTTGTTCCACATGTCCCATCCCGAGAGCTCGGGGCGGTGTCGTCTGACATTGCTCCGCATGCCACTCGAGACGACGACCGATCAAAAGTGTCATCCTATCCCTCAAGAATCAGCGGCCACACCAAACCGACGTGCTATCGACCCTCGTACAATAGTATAAATGCTAGCCATAGGTGCCCAACAAGCCAATCACGTAAGTGATGGCATGTGCAATTTGATATAGAATCTTTTTGCTTATTATATTTTAGCATATATCACTTTATAACTATTGCATATATATATATATATATATATATATATATATATATATATATATATATATATATATATATATATATATATATATATTGTGATGTCCTTGGATTTGTGCAATGGGAATCGGATTGTGATGAGATCACGATAATGAGATCGATTCACCTTTAAACACAGATCCTAAATAATCCCGGTCATAGGTTACTCGAGAGGGACATCGTAATAACCGGACAGACTGGTGTGCTGTATACCCGTCCATATGATGGATGCAGCTGGTCTTAAAGCTGCTCGTGTAGGGACACTAGGGATACAGTACAGGTGCTCATTGGAGAATGAGTTCACTGATTGATCCGCTTACGGAATACTGGATGGTTGATGATGCCTTATTGTCAGATAGCGATTCCATAGTCCTAGTGGTGTATCTGGTCCTTAGACTTGAGTCACCAAGGATGTCCTGTATGAGTGCTCCATAGTTTGATACCAGACTTATAGGTTTGGCTGTCCCAGATCTAGTACAGCTGGTCATTGGGAGTGGTAGTCGACCTTACGAGGGCTATTGAGTGTCAATAGAGGATCATCCACTCTCAGCGTCATGAGAGGAATATCCCATGTGTTCTTGCTCAAACAAATCCTTGGCCAGGGTCATTTTGGTTGAGAGAGAAAGAGTTCTCCAAGAGAATCCGATTAGAGCGAGACTCGAGTAGAAACCGTATGGGTCTGACAGCACCATGCTCGATATACAGTCTCTGGGATATTAGATGGATGATGGACTAAAATTACTCGGTAACTAAGGACAAACAGGTCTAATGGATTGGATTCTCTTGTATCGTCTGGGGACTACGGCGTAGTGGCCTAGTACGTCCGTAGTATATGAGTTAAGTGAATTATTACAAAGATAATAATTCACTGAGTTAGAAGGAGTTCTGACAGGTATGACTCATAGCTAGCTCGATATTGGGCCTAGAGGGTCACACACATATGGTAGGCTTTGCGATGAGTAGAGGTTCAGATATGAGATATCTGACGGAGCCCTTATCTTATTGGATATCCAATAAACCCTTGAATTATTAGATCCCATGGACGATATCCAATAAGAGCCCTTGAGAGATTATTGGATAGAGATCCACTAATCTAAAAGGCTTGGGTTATTGGATGCAGATCTAATACCCACTAAGGGAAGATCCATTAGGGTTTGATAGGGGACCTCTATAAATAGGAGGGATTCAGAGTCTCATAGGCTAGAGCTTTTGCTTGCCTATCCTATTCTCCTCCCCCTCTTCACCTCAGAGTAGGCCTAGAGTTTTGATGAGCGTCATCGCAGCCCCGCTGTGTGGATCACCGCTAGAGAGGAGGACGCTTGACCTCCTTCAGATCTGCCAGGAAACAGGGATATACGATCTCCCTAGGTAACACAATCTACTCTATACGCAGTTTTAAGTTTCGCAGATTTTGCGCACCAATCTTCACACGACGACGAACATCTCTTTGGGAATCGGGGATTTTGTTTTTCCTTGTTCTTTCGTTGCGCATGTGATATCGCCCCATCAAGATTTCCCAACAGTGGTATCAGAGCTAGGTTGTTCGTGCGAATGATTGGTTTTGAACTGCGTGTGTTGTGTTAAGGAAGAATTTTGACGCAAAAAACAAGGAAGGGCAGCAACAGTTGCTGCCCTCGATCTGTGTGCATGTAGCGTAGCCGAAGGCAGGTAGCACAGGGGCTGCCCCTACAGTAGCCGGCCGGCGGCCTGCTTGCAGCCGGTGGGGCTGGCAGCCCGTGGGTGCCCCACCCGCGGTCGTTGCCGCACGACGCCGGTAGGTAGGGCTACGGGCAAGGTGGCCACCTGCATGCGGGCACTATGACCGTGCACAAGGGTGACGCCTGCGAGTGCTGGACCCGCGGGCAGAGGCATCGCGGGGCCAGGTGCCTGTGGCCGCAGCGCCCGCGGGGCCAGGTGCCTGCGGCCGTAGCGCCCGCGGGCTGAGGTGCCACAAGGCAACGGTGCTTGCGATCGCTGCTCCTGCGGGCAAACCCCCCCGCAGGGGTGGCCGCCTGGCGAGGCACTGCACTTGCGGGCACAGCGTTCACGGGGGCAGCGCCACCCGCAGGGGCGCCAACCCATGGTGGCGCCCACCTATAGGGGTGGCGCCCCCGCCCCGTCGTACAGGCCGCCGCCAGTAGGGTGGCGGCGGCGGCAGCAGCAAAGGGGAGTAGGGCATTAGGGTTTTCTGAGCAAAAGATAGTTTTGCCCCTCGAAATTTGAGAAATTCTCATTTCTGTCTTTTGTCCAAATTATGAAAATACCCCTATGAATTCAGAAATTTCCTATATATCCCTGATTTCATAAAATACTAATTAATTAAAAGGTTTAGTTGATTATTATTTTTTATCATTATCTAGTAGTCCTACATGATGATGATTATTTATACATGTGATGTATGATGTGTGGACGGATGATCATGAACCGTGTGATGTGTGTACTTGTGATTATTATTATTGAGGTCTATGTCAAGCTTGAGGTGACTCTCCCAGAGCTCCTTAATATGTTGAGGAAGGCAGAGAGTACTATTAAGAAAGAGAAGCCAGTTCTCTACACTGGTGAGACCAGAAATAAAAGGAAAGCAAAAAGGTCCCTTAAGAAGGGAAAGGGCAAGGGCAGACCAGGTAAAGTAAAGGTTGCTAAGAAAGACCCAGCAAAGGACAAAGGCTAGTGCTTCCTACTAGTCATAGGTGTCTAGCAAGCCAATCACGTGAGTGATGACACCTGTGACTTGATACAGAATCTTTTTGCGTATTATATTTTAGCGCATATCACTTTATAACTATTGCATAAATGCATACATATATTGTGATGTCCTTGGATTTGTGCAATGGGAATCGGATCGTGATGAGATCAAGATAATGAGATCGATTCACCTTTAAACACATATCCTAAATAATCCCGATCATAGGTTACTCGAGAGGGACATCGTGATAACCGAACAGATTGGTGTGCTGTATACCCGTCCATATGATAGATGCAGCTGGTCTCATAGCTGCTCGTGTAGGGACAATAGGGATACAGTACAGGTGCTCATTGGAGAATGAGTTCACTGATTGATCCGCTTACGGAATGCTGGATGGTTGATGATGCCTTATTATCAGACAGCGATTCCATAGTCCTAGTGGTATATCTGGTCCTTAGACTTGAGACACCAAGGATGTCCTGTATGAGTGCTCCACTCTTTGATACCAAACTTATAGGTTTGGTTGTCCCAGATCTAGTACAACTGGTCATTGGGAGTGGTAGTCAACCTTACGAGGGCTATTGAGTGTCGATAGAGGATCATCCACTCTCGGCGTCATGAGAGGAATATCCCATGTGTTCTTGCTCAGACAAATCCCTGGCCAGGGTCATTCGGGTTGAGAGAGAAAGAGTTCTCCGGGAGAATCCGATTAGAGCGAGACTCGAGTAGAAATCGTATGGGTCTGAAAGCACCATGCTCGATATACGGTCACTAAGATATTAGATGGATGAGGGACTATAGGTACATGGTAACTAAGGACAGACAGGTCCAATGGATTGGATTCCGCTGTATTGTTTGGGGACTACGGCGTAGTGGCCTAGTACGTCCGTAGTCGATGAGTCGACTGAATTATTATAGAGATAATAATTCACTGAGTTAGAAGGAGTTCTGACATGTATGACTCACAGCCAGCTCGATATTGGGCCTAGAGGGTCACACACATATGGTAGGCATTGCGATGAATAGAGGTTCGGATATGAGATATCTGACGGAGCCCTTGTCTTATTGGATACAGATCCAATACCCACTAGGGGAGGACCCATTAGGGTTTGACAGGGGACCTCTATAAATAGGAGGGATTCAGAGCCTCATGGGCTAGAGCCTTTGCTTGCCTTTCCTATTCTCCTCTCCCTCTCCACCTCAGAGCAGGCCTGGAGTTTTGAGGAGCGTCGTCGCAACCCTGCTATGTGGATCACCGCTAGAGAGGAGGACGCTTGACCTCCTTCACCCTCTCCTAAGGATCTGCAAGGAAACGGGGATATACGATCTCCCTAGGTAACACAATCTACTCTATATGCAGTTTTAAGTTTCGCGGATTTTGCGCACCAATCTTCGCACGACGACGAACATCCTTTTGGGAATCGAGGATTTTATTTTCTTGTTCTTCTACTGTGCATTTGATGTCGCCCCCAAGATTTCCCAACAGTGGTATCAGAGCCAGGTTGTTCGTGCGAATGATTGGTTTTGAACTGTGTGTGTTGTGTTTAGGAAGAATTTTGACGTCAAAATTGTTGACGCAAAAACAAGGAAGGGCAGCAACAGTTGCTGCCCTCGATCTGCGTGCGTGCAGCGCAGCCGAAGGCAGGCAGCACAGGGGCTGCGTCTGCAGCAGTCGGTCGGCGGCCTGCTTGCAGCAGGCTTGCGTCCGGTAGGGCTGGCAGCCCGCGGGCTGAGGCGCCTGCGGTCGCTTCTCCCGCGGGGTGAGGCGCCGCAGGGCAGCGCCGCTTGCCGCCACTGCTCCCGCGGGACAGCACCGCCTACGGGCATTGCCCCACCGACAGAACCGCCCGCGGGGGGCGCCCACCTGCAGCGGCAGCGCCGCCAGCGGGCGTGCCGCCTGCAGGCGAGGGCATCGGCCTCGCCCCGCCGCCAGCAGGGTGGCGGCGGCGGCAACAGTAAGAGGGAATTAGGGTTTTGGGCAAAAGGATAGTTTTGCACCTGTGAATTTAAGAAATTCCAGTTTCTGTCTTTTATCCAAATTATAAAAATACCCTTAGGAATTGAGAAATTTCCTACATGTCCCTGATTTCAGAAAATATTAATTAATTAAAAGGTTTAGTTGATTATTATTTTTATTATTATCTAGTAGTCCTACATGATGATGATTATTTATACATGTGATGTATGATGTGTGGACGGATGATCATGGACCGTGTGATGTGTGTACTTGTGATTATTATTATTGAGGTCTACGAGCCTCTATTATATTTCTCGTTTATTGTTGGGTCTACGTGCCTATGATTAAGTTGTAATCACATGAAGAGGTGCAGCGGGAGCGTGGATGCGATAGCGGGACCCACGAGACAGACGATCGCGATGCATCAAGATGCATCAAAATGTCGACGGAACCGACGAGGACGAGATGGACGATCACAAGGCATGGAGATGCACCGTTGCACACATAGATCTTGATGTGAGTGATTAGGCCTACTGGCTCGGGCCTAATTATATTAGGTTGTGGTCCATGATCATCTGGTGTGATTGCTTATACACATACTAGATATGTATATATATTTGCATGCGATGTAGATATATATTAAATATGTATATGTGTGACATGTCATATTAGGAGACCAAATCATAGAAACATCTCTCGATAATATTAAGTCAATAAACGTGAGGCAATTAGATTGACCCACGTGGCCTTCCATCGTTATAAGTAGGAACCGATTCCCGGTATAGGTTGAGTTGGTCGAGTCCCTCGAGACTCACCTATATCGTGATTCTCTATCTTGCTTACGACATAGAGATGTCACCGGTGACCTGAGGGCATGGTATGCTTGGTCGAGTCCCTCGAGGGTATATCATCATATCAGACTCATCTTGTAACGAAGGTGTTGACTTAACCGAGCATCATGGTTGGTCGAGTCCCTCGATGCCATGGTGATTCGGAGGCCGAACAAGACAGGAATCACAAGGAGTTATGATCGGCAAGAGTTGCCTACCTTTTAGGCTTAGTGTGATTAGTCGAGTCCCTCGAGGTTACACTAAGACGCTGATTGGATCCTGATCCCCACTAGAAGTCTGCCGAAGACTTCCGTTTCACGTGTTGAGGGTGTCGCGTGACTCATTAGTAAAATAGTGGGAGCATATTAAGATAGAAGTCCATATCTTGATAGTTTATTTCTTGCAAAATCTGCATGTTATTCATTTCTGCTGCATCTTTATTTTTAGAAAATGTCACTTTTAAATCCCTTACGTGGCATACTTGATGTCAACCGCCTCATTGGTCCAAATTATACGGATTGGCTCCGTAACTTGAGAATTGTTCTCATAGTGGAGAAAATCGTGTACGTCCTTGATACAGTGATGCCTACGCCCGAAGAAGGGGCAAACGAGGATGAGATCGCTCACTATGTGAAGTACATTGATGACTCCACTCTTGCTCAGTGCTATATGTTGGGCTCTATGACTCCTGAGTTATAGAGACAACATGAAAAGATGGATGCCAGATCCATTCTCCTACATGTCCCCAAATTGATTGAGGAATAGGGAAGGACTTAGCGATATGAGATATCCAAGAGCCTCTTCCGCGCTAGGATGACTGAGGGGACACCGGTTTAGAACCATGTCCTAAAGATGATTGAGTGGATAGAGAAACTCACAGGTCTAGGAATGGTCCTAGAGGATAACTTGTATGTGGACATTGTGCTTCAGTCCCTACCAGATTCCTTTTCATAGTTCATAATGAATTTTAATATGAATAAGCTTGAGGTGACTCTCCCAGAGCTCCTCAATATGTTGAGGAAGGCAGAGAGTACTATTAAGAAAGAGAAGCCAGTTCTCTACACTGGTGAGACTAAAAAGAAAAGGAAAGCAGAAAGGTCCCTTAAGAAGGGAAAGGGCAAGGGCAGACCAGGTAAAGCAAAGGTTGCTAAGAAAGACCCAGCAAAGGACAAAAGCCAGTGCTTCCACTATGGCAAAGATGGGCACTAGAAGAGGAACTACAAAGAGTACCTTGTAGAGAGGGCGAAATAGAAGCTTGGAGAAGCTTCAAGTACATTCATGATCAATCTCTAATTGTTAGATTTTTATGATAGTGCATTGGTATTGGATACCAGTATTGCTTATCACATCTACAATTTATTGTAAATTCTAGCAAAGCCGAGGGGAGATTGGCGAGAGGAATATTGCATAAAGGTTTGTTTATGCTAGACACTACTCCACATATTATGAATGTAAGTGTCTAAAAGGAAACGAGATGAGGTGAACAGTGCATACCTATGGCATTGTAGTCTAGGTCACATCCATGAGAGAATGATTCAAAAGTTGCTAAATGATTGATATCTAGATCCATTCGACTATGAGTTATATACAACTTGCGAGCCTTGTCTTCGTGGAAAACTGACCAACTCTCTATTTAGTGGAACTGGAGAGAGAGCCACTGAGTTGTTGGAACTCATACATAGTGTTGTATGTGGACCCATGTCAACTCGTCTTTGGTGGTTACTCCTACTTCATTACCTTTACTGATGATTTCTCAAGGTATGGATATGTGTACTTAATGAAATACAAGTTCGAGGCTTTTGAAAAATTTAGAGAGTATAAGAATGAGGTGGAGAACCAGACTGGAAAGAGTATCAAAACTCTTCGATCAGATCGAGGAGGTGAGTACTTAAGTACAGAGTTTACTCAGTTCCTCAAGGACCATGGGATATTATCCCAATGGACACCTCCTTATACACCTTAGCTCAATGGTGTCTCTGAAAGGAGAAATCGTACGTTATTAGATATGGTACGGTCCATGATGAGTTTCGCTGACCTACCCATCTCATTCTAGGGATATGCCCTAGAAACCGCAGCTTACCTTCTGAATAGAGTTCCAACTAAGTCGGTAGTGTCTACACCACATAAGATATGGAAAGAGAAGAAGCTTGATCTTAAGGTTGTTAAGATTTGGGGCTGCCTTGCCCATGTTAAAAGACACAACCCCGATAAGTTAGAATCATGAAGGACTTAGGGGAAGCATCCTATATCTTGGGGATTATAATCTATAGAGATAGATCCAAGATGATGCTTGGCTTGTCCCAGTCTAGGTACATAGAAACCTTTGTCAAACGGTTTGGCATGGAAAATTCCAAGAGAGGTCTCATACCGATGAGACATGGGATATCGCTTTCTACGAGTATGTCCCCAAAGACTCCAGAAGAAAGGGCGAACATGAATATGATACCATATGCCTCAGCAATAGGGTCTATCATGTATGCCGTGCTATGTACTAGGCCTGATATATCGCATGCTCTGAGTGTCACGAGCAGGTATCAGGCGGATCCAGGCTTGGAGCATTGGAAAGCAGTAAAGTGTATCCTTAAGTACTTGAGAAGGACTAAGGATCTTTTACTAGTATATGGAGGTAATAACCTTAAGGTTGAAGGCTACACTGACTCAATTTTTCAGTCTGATGTCGATGATAGCAAGTCGAATTCAGGGTATGTGTACACCTTGAATGGAGGAGTAGTGTGTTGGAAGAGTTCCAAGCAAGATACCACTGCTGACTCGACCATAGAGGTGGAGTACATTGCTGCATCAGATGCAGCAAAGGAGGGAGTCTGGTTGAAGAAGTTCATTACAGATTTGGGAGTCGTGCCGGGTAGCGAGGTGCGGATCTCCCTATATTGCGACAACAACGGGGCTATTGCTCAAGCAAAGGAACTTAGGTCTCATCAGAAATCTAAGCATGTTCTGAGGAGGTTCCACCTTATCAGAGAGATCGTAACCCGAGGAGATGTAGCAGTGGAAAGAGTTCCATCCGAAGATAACATTGCAGATCCACTGACAAAGCCGTTGTCTCAGATTGTCTTTGAGCGTCATAGGGGTCTGATGGGGATCAGACACATCGGTGATTGGCTTTAGGTCAAGTGGGAGATTGTTAGTCATAGGTGTCCAGCAAGCCAATCACGTGAGTGATGGCACGTGTGACTTGATACAGAATC
Source organism: Musa acuminata AAA Group (assembly GCF_036884655.1). Taxonomy (NCBI): domain Eukaryota; kingdom Viridiplantae; phylum Streptophyta; class Magnoliopsida; order Zingiberales; family Musaceae; genus Musa; species Musa acuminata. Next base: position 11,859,404 of record NC_088339.1, on the reverse strand, counting down.
TTTTTGTTTATTATATTTTGGCGCATATCATTTTATATCTATTGCATAAATGCATACATATATTGTGATGTCCTTGGATTTGTGCAATGGGAATCGGATCGTGATGAGATCACGATAATGAGATCGATTCACCTTTAAACACATATCCTAAATAATCCCGGTCATAGATTACTCGAGAGGGACATCATGATAACCGGACAGACTGGTATGCTGTATACCCGTCCATATGATGGATGCAGCTAGTCTCATAGCTGCTTGTGTAGGGACACTAGGGATACAGTACAGGTGCTCATTGGAGAATGAGTTCACTGATTGATCCGCTTACAGAATGCTGGATGGTTGATGATGCCTTATTGTCAGACAGCGATTCCGTAGTCCTAGTGGTATATCTGGTTCTTAGACTTGAGACACCAAGGATGTCCTGTATGAGTGCTCTACTCTTTGATACCAGACTTATAGGTTTGGCTATCCCAGATCTAGTACAACTGGTCATTGGGAGTGGTAGTCAACCTTACGAGGGCTATTGAGTGTCGATAGAGGATCATCCACTCTCGGCGTCATGAGAGGAATATCCCATGTGTTCTTGCTCAGACAAATCCCTGGCCAGGGTCATTCGGGTTGAGAGAGAAAGAGTTGTCCGGGAGAATCCGATTAGAGCGAGACTCGAGTAGAAACCGTATGGGTCTGACAGCACCATGCTCGATATACGATCTCTGGGATATTAGATGGATGAGGGACTATAGGTACACGGTAACTGAGGACAGATAGGTCCAATAGATTGGATTCCCCTGTATCGTCTGGGGACTACGGCGTAGTGGCCTAGTACGTCCGTAGTTGATGAGTCGAGTGAATTATTACAGAGATAATAATTCACTGAGTTAGAAGGAGTTCTGATAGGTGTGACTCACGGCCAGCTCGATATTGGGACTAGAGGGTCACACACATATGGTAGGCATTGCGATGAGTAGAGGTTCGGATATGAGATATCCGATAGAGCCCTTGTCTTATTGGATGCAGATCCAATACCCACTAGGGGAGGACCCATTAGGGTTTGACAGGGGACCTCTATAAATAGGAGGGATTCAGAGCCTCATGGGCTAGAGCCTTTGCTTGCCTTTCCTATTCTCCTCTCCCTCTCCACCTCAGAGCAGGCCTGGAGTTTTGAGGAGCGTCGTTGCAACCCTACTGCGTGGATCACCGCTAGAGTGGAGGACGCTTGACCTCCTTCACCCTCTCCCAAGGATCTGCAAGGAAACAGGGATATACGATCTCCCTAGGTAACATAATATACTCTATACACAGTTTTAAGTTTCGCGGATTTTGTGCACCAATCTTCGCACGACGATGAACATCCTTTTGGGAATCGGGGATTTTGTTTTCTTGTTCTTCCGTTGCGTATGTGATGTCGCCCCCAAGATTTCCCAACACTTCCACTATGGTAAAGATAGGCATTGGAAGAGGAACTATAAAGAGTACCTTGTAGAAAGGGCGAAATATAAGCTTGGAGAAGCTTCAGGTACATTCATTATCTATCTCCAATTGTTAGATTTTTGTGATAGTGCATTGGTATTGGATACCAGTATTGCTTATCACATCTATAATTTATTGTAAATTCTAGCAAAGCCGAGGGGAGATTGGTGAGAGGAATATTGCATAAAGGTTTGTTTATGCTAGACACTACTCCACATATCATGAATGTAGGTGTGTCTAAGAGGAAACGAGATGAGATGAACAGTGCATACCTATGACATTGTAGATTAGGTCATATCCATGAGAGAATGATTCAAAAGTTGTTAAATGATAGATATCTAGATCCATTTAACTATGTATCATATGTAACTTGTGAGCCCTGCCTTCGTGGAAAACTGACTAACTCTCCATTTAGTAGAACTTGAGAGAGAGCCACTGAGCTGTTGGAACTCATACATAGTTAATGTATGTGGACCCATATCAACTCATGCCATTGGTGGTTACTCCTACTTCATTACCTTTATTGATGATTTCTCAAGGTATGGATATGTGTACTTAATGAAGTACAAGTCCGAGGCTTTTGAGAAATTCAAAGAGTATAAGAATGAGGTGGAGAACCAGACTGGAAAGAGTATCAAAACTCTTCGATCAGATCGAGGAGGTGAGTACTTAAGTACAGAGTTTACTCAGTTCCTCAAGGACCATGGGATATTATCCTAATGGACACCTCCTTATACACCTTAGCTCAATGGTGTCTCTGGAAGGAGAAATCGTACGCTGTTAGATATGGTACGGTCCATGATGAGTTTCGCTGACCTACCCATCACATTCTGGGGATATGCCCTAGAAATCGCAGCTTACCTTCTGAACAGAGTTCCAACTAAGTCGGTAGTGTCTACACCATATGAGATATGGAAAGGAAAGAAGCTTGATCTTAAGGTTGTTAAGATTTGGGGCTACCCTGCCCACGTTAAAAGACACAACCCCGATAAGTTAGAATCAAGGACAGAGCGATGTAAATTTGTAGGATACCCCAAAGAAACTTTATGGATATTATTTCTATCATCTCGAGGACCAAAACATCTTTGTAGCTAAGAGAGCAGTGTTTCTTAGGAAGGAATATATTCTTGGTGGAGATAGTGGGAGAATGATAGAGTTGAGTGAGGTTGAAGAACCAAGCTCAAGCACCACTCTATAGCCCGAGTCTGTTTAGGTAACTAATACACAAGTTTTAACTTTACATAGGTCTGATAGAGTATCCCATCCTCCTGAGAGATATGTGATACATATTAGAGGAGATGATGTTGAGGATATTGATTCTCAGACCTACGAGGAGCCTATTATGAGTATAGACTCCGGGAAGTGGCAAGAAGTCATGAATTCTGAGATGGATTCTATGTACTCCAATAAGGTTTAGAACCTAGTTGATGCGCCCGAAGGTATTGTACCCATCGGTTGTAAGTGGATCTTTAAGAAAAAGATCGGAGTAGATGGAAAGATAGAGACCTATAAAACAAGGCTAGTGGCTAAGGGGTATCGTCAAAGGCAAGGTGTTGACTACGACGAAACCTTCTCACCCATAGCAATGCTAAATTTAATCAGAATTCTATTGGCTATTGTAGCACACTATGGTTATGAGATCTGGCAGATGGATGTGAAAACTGCATTCCTCAATGGGAACCTCGAGGAGGAGGTGTATATGATGTAACCTGAGGGATTCGTGTCCAAGAACTACCCAAATAAGGTGTGTAGGTTGCTTAGATCCATTTATGGACTAAAGCAAGCTTCCCAAAGTTGGAACATAAGATTTGATGAGGCAATCAGATCTTATGACTTTGTTAAGAACGAAGATGAGCCTTGTGTGTACAGAAAGGTAAGTGGGAGCGCTATCACCTTTTTGGTGTTATATATGGATGACATCCTGATCATTGGGAATGACGTAGGAATGCTATCCATAGTAAAGACTTGGTTATCTAGATACTTCTCCATGAAGGACTTAGGGGAAGCATCCTATATCTTGGGGATTAGAATATATAGAGATAGATCCAAGAGGATGCTTGGCTTGTCCAAGTCCAAATACATAGAAACCATTGTCAAAATAGTTTGGCATGAAAAAGAGAGGTCTCATACCGATGAGACATAGGATATCGCTTTCTACGAGTATGTCCCCAAAAGAAAGGGCGAACATGGATATGATACCTTATGCCTCAGCAATAGGGTCTGTCATGTATGCCATGCAATGTACTAGGCCTGATATAGCGCATGCTCTGAGTGTCACGAGCAGGTATCAGGCGGATCCAGACTTGGAGCACTGGAATGCAGTAAAGTGTATCCTTAAGTACTTGAGAAGGACTAAGGATCTTTTACAAGTATATGGAGGTAATAGCCTTAAGGCTGAAGGCTACATAGACTCAAGTTTTCAGTCTGATGTCGATGATAGCAAGTTGAATTCAGGGTATGTGTACACCTTGAATGGAGGACTAGTGTGCTGGAAGAGTTCCAAGCAAGATACTACTGCTGACTCAACCATAGGGGCGGAGTACATTGCTGCATCAGATGCAGGAAAGGAGGGAGTCTGGTTGAAGAAGTTCATCACAGATTTGGGAGTTGTGCCGGATAGAGAGAAGTCGACTTCCTTATATTGCGACAACTATGGGGCGATTACTCAAATAAGGGAACCTAGGTCTCATCAGAAGTGTTCTGAGGAGGTTCCAGCTTATCAAAGAGATCGTAACCCGAGGAGATGTAGTAGTGGAAAGAGTTCCATCCGAAGATAACATTGTAGATCCACTCACAAAGTCGTAGTCTCATATTGTCTTTGAGCGTCACAGGGGTCTGATGGGATTCAGACACATAGGTGATTGGCTTTAGGTCAAGTGGGAGATTGCTAGTAATAGGTGCCCAACAAGCCAATCACGTGAGTGATGGTACGTGTAACTTGATACAGAATCTTTTTGCTTATTATATTTTGGCATATATCGCTTTATAACTATTCCATATATGCATATATATATTGTGATGTCCTTGGATTTGTGCAATTGGAATCGGAACGTGATGAGATCACAATAATGAGATCGATTCACCTTTAAACACAAATCCTAAATAATCCCGGTCATAGGTTACTCGAGAGGGACATCGTGATAACCGGACAGACTGGTGTGCTGTATACCCGTCCATATGATGGATGCAGCTGGTCTCATAGCTACTCGTGTAGGGACACTAGGGATACAGTATAGGTTCTCATTGGAGATTGAGTTCACTGATTGATCCGCTTAGGGAATGCTGGATGGTTAATGATGCCTTATTGTCAGACAGTGAATCCATAGTCCTAGTGGTGTATCTGGTCCTTAGACTTGAGTCACTAAGGATGTCCTGTATGAATGCTCCACTCTTTGATACTAGACTTATAGGTTTGGCTGTCCTAGATCTAGTACACCTGGTTATTGGGAGTGGTAGTCGACCTTACGAGGGCTATTGAGTGTCGATAGAGGATTATCCACTCTCGGTGTCATGAGAGGAATATCCTATGTGTTCTTGCTCAAATAAATCTCTAGCCAAGGTCATTCGTGTTGAGAGAGAAAGAGTTCTCTAGGAGAATCCGATTAGAGCGAGACTCGAGTAGAAACCATATAGGTCCGATAACACCATTCTCGATATACGGTCTTTGGGATATTAGATGGATAAGGGACTATAGCTACATGGTAACTGAGGACAGACAGATCCAATGGATTGGATTCCCCTGTATCGTTTGGAGACTACGGCGTAGTGGCCTAGTACGTCCGTAGTCGATGAGTTAAGTGAATTATTACAAAGATAATAATTCACTGAGTTAGAAGGAGTTTTGACAGGTATGACTCACGGCCAGCTCGATATTGGGCCTAGAGGGTCACACACATATGGTAGGCATTGTGATGAGTAGAGGTTCGGATATGAGATATCCGACGGAGCCCTAGTCTTATTGGATATCCAATAAGCCCCTGAATTATTGGATCCCATGGACGAGATCCAATAAGAGCCCTTGAGAGATAATTGGATAGAGATCCACTAATCTAAAAGGCTTGGGTTATTGGATGTAGATCCAATACCCACTAAGGGAGGATCCATTTGGGTTTGACAGGGGACCTCTATAAATAGGAGGGATTCAGAGTCTCATAGGCTAGAGCCTTTGCTTGCCTCTCCTATTCTCCTCCCCCTCTTCACCTCAGAGTAGGCCTGGAGTTTTGATAAGCGTCGTCGTAGCCCTAATGTGTGGATCACCGCTAGAGAGGAGGACGCTTGACCTCCTTCACCCTCTCCTAAAAATCTGCAAGGAAATAGGGATATACGATCTCCCTAGGTAACACAATATACTCTATACGCAGTTTTAAGTTTCGCGGATTTTGTGCACCAATCTTCGCACGACGACGAACATCTCTTTGGGAATCAGGGATTTTGATTTTTCTTGTTCTTCCACTGCGCATGTGATGTCAGCCCATCAAGATTTCCCAACAATAAAGTGTTGAATCTCGGATTTTGATGATAAAATCAATTGATGGGTTATTTGATCTAATCCATATTATTGAGTTAAGTGTGCAGGATTAACTACGATAACCAGAAAACACAAAGCGAGAATACCGGAGTCAAGTTCGATGGACGTTTAAGAGTCCGAAGAATCGTCGGAGATGCTGCCAGAACCAACCGAGAAGAAATCGGGAACCTGTCGGAATTTTCGGAAGTTCGCCAAAGAGATCGTTGGAGGTTCACGGAGATCACCGAGAAGGCTCGGCTACTCATTAAAGTCATCACAAGTTCGGGAGCTTGCTAGAAGCCCGTCGGCAGAAAGTTCGTCGGAAAGCTCGCCAGAACAAGACTCGACGTTCGCGGTTGAAAATTTGCTTAGGATGTGTTTTGGTTATGTAGTCCACTTGTAATTAGGATTAGGATTAAGAGATAATCCTATATCCTGGTTAGGGGCCAACTGGGCCCAAAGTCAGAGTTGGTTTAGGCTAAACCAGCGAACTAGAGAGCCAAGATTGAAGCCCAACTAGTGGCTGAAAACACTGTAGTCGGGCTGAAAACACTGTAGGCGGTGGCACCGCCTAACTGGGCGGTGGCACCGCCCAGCACCCGAGTGCTGGGCGGTGACACCTCCTTGGCTGGGCGGTTGCACCGTCCAGCACCCGAGCGCTGGGCGGTGGCACCACCTGGCTGGGCGGTGGAACCGCCAGCACCGGGAACCCTAAGAGAATTCAAATTTTGGAGCCCAAAATTTGAATCCTCTTGAGGCCTATAAATACCCCTCAAATCTCAGCTGAGGTTACAACTTTTGAGAAGCATTTTGATTGAGAGAAAAGTCTTAGAAAGTCTTAGCAAGTCTTGTTTTCAATTTGCTAGAGAGTTCTCCTCCTTCTTTCTTATTGAAAATTTGTAAGAGGTTGAGCTGCTTGTAAAAGGTTGTAAGAGGGGTGTTTACCCTTCCATTTCAAGAGACTTGCTAGTGGAAGGTGGGAGCCTCATCGAAGAGGGGCCTCGCAAGTGGAGTAGGTCATTTGACCGAACCACTCTAAAAATCGGCGTAATCTCTGGTTTGCTTTTTATTATTGTCATTTACATTACTGCAAATCTTCTTACTGCTTTAGTTCCTTATTACTCTTGCTGCGCAACTTTAAGAATACGCCTTCAAGTTAAATTTCTCAAGTTTCATTCTTAACGTACGAAAGATTTTGTTAAAATCGAAGTTTTAATCCGCTGCACTAATTCACCCCCCCCTCTTAGTGCCGCTCCGATCCTAACAAGTGGTATCAGAGCAAGGTTATCTCTCATATTTGGTTTAATACCCAAGAGAGATGGCTTACTCCGGCATGCAAGAGGGCCATTCTATTGCACGACCACCTTTGTTTAATGGGTCGGATTACACATATTGGAAGACTCGCATGAGAATCTTCCTCATTTCTATGGACTTTGAGCTTTGGTCTATTGTCGAGAATGGATTTCAAAAATCTTCTCTTCCGATGAGCGAATGGAATGAATCGGAGAAGAAGGTTTTTGCTTTAAATGCAAAGGCTATGAATGCCTTGTTTTGTGCACTAGACAAAAACGAATTTAATCGTGTTTCAATGTGTGATTCGGCTTTTGATATTTGGAGAACTCTTGAGGTCACTCATGAAGGCACTAGCCGAGTGAAAGAGTCCAAAATCAACATCCTTGTGCACTCTTACGAACTTTTCCGAATGAAACCAAGTGAGTCCATCGGAGACATGTACACCCGGTTTACGGATGTCATCAATGGACTCAAAGCTCTTGGTAAAGATTTTACTAACTTTGAACTAGTAACTAAAATCTTAAGATCCCTCCCTAAAAGTTGGGATCCAAAAGTTACGGCCATTCAAGAGGCCAAAGACCTTAAAGCATTCCCTATTGAAGAACTCATTGGGTCTCTAATGACCTACGAAATGACATGTCAAGCTCATGACGAGCTCGAGAACCCCCTTCCAAAGAACAGGAAGGATATGGCACTCAAATCACAAGAAGACCACTTGAAAGGAACATCAAGTGATGAGGACAGTGACAATGACATTGCACTTTTGACTCAAAAGTTTAAAAAATATTTAAGAAAGAACAGATTTAAAAATAATACAAAAAATAAATTTGAACAAAAGAAGGACCAAGTGATTTGCTATGAATGCAAAAAACCGGGACACTACAAGAACGATTGTCCTCAAGCCAAAAAGAGGACATCAAAGAAGAAGGCGTTCAAGGCAACGTGGGATGATTCAAGCGCATCCGAAGAAGAGGAGTCCAACACCGAGCAAGTTGCTCATTACGCGCTAATGGCTTTAGGAGAAGAGGTATGTGATTTACTTAATGAAGATTTATCTTTTGAAGAACTCTCTATCGCTTTTCATGAATTATTTGATGAATGTAGAACTGTTAGCAAGAAGTTAAGTATCTTAAAGAAAGAGCATGCTTTGCTACAAGATAAGTTTGATAATATTCAAACTCCTCCATGCTCTAAGTGTGAGCATTTAGAAGCAATAAAAAATGAAAATTTGCTTCTTAAAGAAACCTTAAACAAGTTTAAGGTTGGTAGCAAAGGATTAGATATGATCCTTGCACACAAGGGTCACATCGCAAATAGAAATGGAATTGGATTTGTAAAAGGATTACATCAAAATCCTACCACTTTCATAAAAGGACCTACATTACATGTTTCCTCTTATATGCAATGCAACTTCTGTTGCAAATCCGGACATATTGCCTACAAATGTCCTTTTAGGAAAATGAGTTCACAAAAATTAATATGGGTTCCTAAAGGAACTATAAAGGATTCGATAATAAATAACAAAGTTAGTGGGTCAATTTTTGAGGCACCCAAAATCAAATGGGTACCTAAAAATCATCCTCTTTTGTAGAAAAACCCACAAGCTAGGAGCAAGAGATGGTATCTCGATAGTGGATGCTCAAGACATATGACTGGAGATCCATCTCATTTTTCTATGCTCACTAGCAAAGAAGAAGGGTACGTCACCTTCGGAGACAACAACAAAGGCAAAATCATTGGCAAGGGAACTATTGGTAACAAATTTAGTTTTTCCATTGATGATGTTTTACTAGTTGATGGATTGAAACACAATCTCTTAAGTATAAGTCAACTATGCGATAAAGGTTATATCGTTAGGTTTGAATCAAATATGTGCATTATTGAAAAACCAAATCATAACATGACTATGATTGCTTTAAAACAAAATAATGTCTATACCATCAATCTTGATGAACTAAGTAATGAAATGTGCTTCTCCGTCGTAAATGATGATGCTTGGCTTTGGCATAGGAGATTAGGCCATGCAAGCATGAAAACAATATCTAAGATCTCATCTCAAGAATTAGTACGAGGAATTCCAAATTTAAAGTTTATTAAGGACAAAGTATGCGATGCATGTCAACTAGGCAAACAAATAAAAACAAGCTTCAAACCAAAAAATCAAATTAGCACTACTAGACCATTACAATTGATCCATTTGGACTTATTTGGACCAATTGATACAACAAGTCTAGGTGGAAGCAAATATGCTTTTGTGATTGTGGATGACTACTCTAGATACACTTGGACCTATTTCTTAGCTCACAAAAGTGATTGCTTCAAGTGTTTCTCTAAATTTTGTAAACTCACTCAAAACGAAAAAGGCTTCATGATTTCATCAATTCGGAGTGATCACGGTGGTGAATTCCAAAACCGTGACTTTCAAAATTTTTGCGAAAGTAATGGGTACAATCACAACTTCTCAACTCCAAGAAATCCTCAACAAAATGGAGTAGTTGAAAGGAAAAATAGAAACCTACAAGAAATGGCAAGAACTATGTTGAATGAACAAAGTTTACCTAAGTACTTTTGGGCCGAAGCTGTAAATACGGCTTGCTACATCATGAATAGAGTCCTAATAAGACCATCCTTATCCAAAACTCCCTATGAATAATGGAATAACAAAAAACCAAACATCTCCTATTTTAAAGTTTTTGGTTGTAAATGCTTTATTTTAAATGAAAGGGATGCTTTAGGAAAATTTGATGCTAAATCCGATGAAGGCATCTTTCTTGGTTACTCTTCCGTTTCTAAAGCTTTTCGGGTTTTTAATAAAAGAACTTTAGTAATTGAAGAGTCTATTCATGTAGTTTTTAATGAAATTTCCGATTTAAAGAAAAATGATTTTGATGATGATCTTGGTTTTGATAATTTGAATTTAAATGAACCCTCTCCTCAAAATAGCCATTTGAATGCATCTTCTTCCGAAATTTCTTTACCAAAAGAATGGAAGTATGTAGATGCTCATCCAAAAGAGCAAATTATAGGAGATACATCAAAAGGGGTTCAAACTCGTTCTTCTTTCAAAAATTTTTGTGCTAACGCCGCCTTCCTTTCTCAAATTGAACCTAAATGCATTGACGAAGCCTTAAAAGATGATTTTTGGATCATTGCAATGCAAGAAGAATTGAACCAATTTGAGAGGAATGAGGTATGGAAGCTTGTTCCTAGACCAAGTGACCACTTAGTCATAGGTACTAAGTGGGTCTTTAGAAACAAGCAAGACGAAAATGGTATTGTGGTTAGAAACAAGGCTAGATTAGTGGCCAAAGGTTTCAACCAAGAAGAAGGTATCGATTACGAAGAAACCTTCGCTCCCGTGGCTCGATTAGAAGCCATAAGGATGCTCCTTGCCTATGCTAGTAGTAATAATTTTAAACTATTTCAAATGGATGTTAAAAGTGCTTTCTTGAATGGTTTTATTTCCGAAGAAGTATTTGTCGAACAACCTCCCGGATTTGAAAATTCTCTTCTTCCTAATCATGTATTCAAATTGACTAAAGCTCTCTATGGCTTAAAACAAGCTCCTAGAGCTTGGTATGAAAGGCTTAGTTCCTTTCTTATTTTAAATAATTTTACCAAAGGCAAGGTTGATACTACATTGTTTATTAAATATTTTGAAAATAATTTTCTTATTGTGCAAATTTATGTTGACGATATTGTGTTTGGCTCTTCGGATGAATCACTATGTGAATCATTTGCCAAATGTATGAGTCTTGAATTTGAAATGAGTTTAATGGGTGAATTAACTTTCTTTTTGGGATTACAAATCAAACAACTTAGTGATGGTATATTTCTTAACCAATCCAAATATACATTAGAATTGTTAAAACGATTTAACATGGATAATTCAAAAGCAATAAACACCCCTATGAGTACTGCGACTAAGTTAGATATGGATGAAAATGGTGAAAGTTTCGATCAAAAAACATATAGGGGAATGATAGGTAGTCTACTCTACCTCACTGCGACTAGACCGGATATTATGTTTAGTGTAGGACTTTGCGCTAGGTTTCAATCTAATCCTAAATTATCTCATCTTAAGAGTGTTAAAAGAATATTTAGGTATCTTAAAGGAACTTCAAATTTAGGATTGTGGTATCCAAAATCTGAAAATTTTGATTTAATAGCCTATGCGGATGCCGATTTTGGCGGATGCAGAATAGATAGAAAAAGTACATCCGGAACATGCCAATTTTTAGGACATGCACTTGTTTCTTGGACTTCCAAGAAACAAAATTCAGTTGCACTATCTACGGCAGAAGCCGAATACATAGCTGCAAGTGCATGTTGTGCACAAGTCATTTGGATGAAAAATACATTAGAAGACTATGGAATTCACTTTAAAAATATTCCCATAAAATGTGATAATACTAGTGCCATATGTCTTACTAAAAATCCAATTCAGCATTCTAGAACTAAGCACATCGACGTTAGGCATCATTTCATACGCGATCATGTCCTTAACAATAATATTGTTCTAGAATTCATTGACACAAAGCATCAATTAGCGGATATATTCACAAAAGCCTTGAATGAAGACCAATTTGAATTCATTAGAAGGGAATTAGGTATGTTAAATTGTCCCTAAACAATAAACTTGTTTGATTGGATTTTCCGTAAAGTTTTTCATCTTCTTTCCATCTCTCATTCCATATGACATGTTGTGAAATCTCAAAATCGACTTTGATGACTTGATAATGAATTTCAAGTTAGCGATTTGATTTAAATAAGTTTTATCTAAATCATAATCTTGATCTTGCAAAATTGGAATCACAAATAATATCTTTTGGCATTCATGAATTGATACTTACAAATATGAAAGTATTGGCATTCATGACTTGAATTTGATTGAAACATTGTATGCTTAAATTAATCATTCTCCTATGTTTCAAAAATTCTTTAAATGCCTTATGTGATGATTAAAAAGTAATGTTGAGATTTTCATGAATTTGACGATTTGAATGAGTTTGTATTCGAATTATGATCTTGACTTCGTGAAATTACTACTTGAATTTTTTTATCCCAATCTCTCTCTTATACATCTACAATTTCTGTTATTCATAGGAAGAAGAGATTAGATAATATGAATGCATGCTGAATTTTCCTCTAAAATGAACTCTGCGTAAATATTTTTGCATACTTAATTTTCAATGATAAAATCGTTGTATGACAAAATATGTGCTTCAAGTCTCATTTTCCTTTTTGTTGATGACAAAGGGTGAGAAAAGTGATGACTTATATCATTCTTAATAGCATGACAAAATATGAATTGCAAAATCCTTGAGAAAAGTGATCGATCGATGATTATCTTATATGCCTTGCAAAATCCTTGAAAATATTGTAAGATTGATTGATCATATTGAATGCATGTCTAAAATGTATAATCATGCAATTCAAGTTGAAAATCTTTATCTCTTGTCATAGTAAAATTTGTCTCTTATCTTTCGACTTGAAAAAGATTTTCATCAGAGTTTCGCATTTACATTATGCTTAATGAGAATAACGATAAGTTCTACGGTCAGAGCTTATAGGTTTATACTTGAATTCAATGATGAAATTCAAGTGTTTTATCTTCTCATAATATGGCATATAGATAGGGGGAGTTACGTTTAACTCCGTCATCAATTGATTGTCATCATCAAAAAGGGGGAGATTGTTGAATCTCGGATTTTGATGATAAAATCAATTGATGGGTTATTTGATCTAATCCATATTATTGAGTTAAGTGTGCAGGATTAACTACGATAACCAGAAAACACAAAGCGAGAATACCGGAGTCAAGTTCGATGGACGTTTAAGAGTCCGAAGAATCGTCGGAGATGCTGCCAGAACCAACCGAGAAGAAATCGGGAACCTGTCGGAATTTTCGGAAGTTCGCCAAAGAGATCGTTGGAGGTTCACGGAGATCACCGAGAAGGCTCGGCTACTCATTAAAGTCATCACAAGTTCGGGAGCTTGCTAGAAGCCCGTCGGCAGAAAGTTCGTCGGAAAGCTCGCCAGAACAAGACTCGACGTTCGCGGTTGAAAATTTGCTTAGGATGTGTTTTGGTTATGTAGTCCACTTGTAATTAGGATTAGGATTAAGAGATAATCCTATATCCTGGTTAGGGGCCAACTGGGCCCAAAGTCAGAGTTGGTTTAGGCTAAACCAGCGAACTAGAGAGCCAAGATTGAAGCCCAACTAGTGGCTGAAAACACTGTAGTCGGGCTGAAAACACTGTAGGCGGTGGCACCGCCTAACTGGGCGGTGACACCTCCTTGGCTGGGCGGTTGCACCGTCCAGCACCCGAGCGCTGGGCGGTGGCACCGCCTGGCTGGGCGGTGGAACCGCCAGCACCGGGAACCCTAAGAGAATTCAAATTTTGGAGCCCAAAATTTGAATCCTCTTGAGGCCTATAAATACCCCTCAAATCTCAGCTGAGGTTACAACTTTTGAGAAGCATTTTGATTGAGAGAAAAGTCTTAGAAAGTCTTAGCAAGTCTTGTTTTCAATTTGCTAGAGAGTTCTCCTCCTTCTTTCTTATTGAAAATTTGTAAGAGGTTGAGCTGCTTGTAAAAGGTTGTAAGAGGGGTGTTTACCCTTCCATTTCAAGAGACTTGCTAGTGGAAGGTGGGAGCCTCATCGAAGAGGGGCCTCGCAAGTGGAGTAGGTCATTTGACCGAACCACTCTAAAAATCGGCGTAATCTCTGGTTTGCTTTTTATTATTGTCATTTACATTACTGCAAATCTTCTTACTGCTTTAGTTCCTTATTACTCTTGCTGCGCAACTTTAAGAATACGCCTTCAAGTTAAATTTCTCAAGTTTCATTCTTAACGTACGAAAGATTTTGTTAAAATCGAAGTTTTAATCCGCTGCACTAATTCACCCCCCCCTCTTAGTGCCGCTCCGATCCTAACATAAAGCCCTTGGCCAACATCCGGCAAGATGGGAGAGGAGGGAAGAAAAATAGAAAATAATCCACCCACTACTAACTTGCTCATCGAAGGGGCCAAACTCGAGGATCACCCGATGAGGGCCATTTCTATAGGCGAAAGACCACTCGCGAGCCGCGAGCGTCTCAACCCAGGGGTCACCATCCAATGTGCAAGGACGAGCCGTCAATCGGTCGGAGCCCAACCAATGCCAACAAGCATCCCTTCCTGAGAGCACGGCCACCTCGTCATCCAGCTCACTCGATAGAAGGCTCCCGATATTGACCCGTGGACCAAACCGTGCAAACTCATCAGCCATGGTATACTTGTTCACTAATATTTTGGCGCTAGAAGGAGGACCTGTTAGGATCGGAGCGGCACTAAGAGGGGGGGGTGAATTAGTGCAGCGGATTAAAACTTCGATTTTAACAAAATCTTTCGTACGTTAAGAATGAAACTTGAGAAATTTAACTTGAAGGCGTATTCTTAAAGTTGCGCAGCAAGAGTAATAAGGAACTAAAGCAGTAAGAAGATTTGCAGTAATGTAAATGACAATAATAAAAAGCAAACCAGAGATTACGCCGATTTTTAGAGTGGTTCGGTCAAATGACCTACTCCACTTGCGAGGCCCCTCTTCGATGAGGCTCCCACCTTCCACTAGCAAATCTCTTGAAATGGAAGGGTAAACACCCCTCTTACAACCTTTTACAAGCAGCTCAACCTCTTACAAATTTTCAATAAGAAAGAAGGAGGAGAACTCTCTAGCAAATTGAAAACAAGACTTGCTAAGACTTTCTAAGACTTTTCTCTCAATCAAAAATGCTTCTCAAAAGTTGTAACCTCAGCTGAGATTTGAGGGGTATTTATAGGCCTCAAGAGGATTCAAATTTTGGGCTCCAAAATTTGAATTCTCTTAGGGTTCCCGGTGCTGGCGGTTCCACCGCCCAGCCAGGCGGTGCCACCGCCCAGCGCTCGGGTGCTGGACGGTGCAACCGCCCAGCCAAGGAGGTGTCACCGCCCAGCACTCGGGTGCTGGGCGGTTTCACCGCCCAGCCAGGCGGTTCCACCGCCTGGCTTCCCGATTCATTGGTTTGGCTTATTTTTCGCCCAAACCAAATTTGACTTTGGGCCCAGTTGGCCCCTAACCAGGATATAGGATTATCTCTTAATCCTAATCGTAATTACAGGTGAACTACATAAAAAAAAACATCCTAAGCAAGTTTTTTAACCGCGAACGTCGAGTCTTGTTCCGGCGAGCTTTCCGACGAACTTCTTCCGACGGACTCCCTGCAAGCTCCCAATCTTTGTGATGACTTTAACGAGTAGCCGAACCTTCTTGGTGATCTCCGCGAGCCTCCGACGATTTCTTCGGCGAACTTCCGACACGTTCCCGATTTCTTCTCGGACGGTTCCGGCAGCATCTCCGATGATTCTTCGGTCTCTTAAACGTCCATCGAGCTCGACTCCGGTATCCTTGCTTTATGTTTTCTGATTATCGTAGTTAATCCTGCACACTTAACTCAATAATATGGATTAGATCAATTAACCCACCAATTGATTATATCATCAAAATCCGAGAT
The DNA here is from genome assembly GCF_036884655.1 of Musa acuminata AAA Group. Taxonomy (NCBI): domain Eukaryota; kingdom Viridiplantae; phylum Streptophyta; class Magnoliopsida; order Zingiberales; family Musaceae; genus Musa; species Musa acuminata. The sequence goes on along the minus strand of NC_088339.1, from coordinate 11,843,598 downwards.
TCAACAATCTCCCCCTTTTTGATGATGACAATCAATTGATGACGGAGTTAAACATAACTCCCCCTATCTATATGCCATATTATGAGAAAAAGAAAAAACACTTGAATTCCATCCCATTGGATTCAATCATAACCCGATAAGTTCTAATCGTGGAACTTTATCGTTATCCTCATTAAACAATAGTGAGTACGAAACTTCGATGAAAATCATAAGTTAAATGATACGGGACGAGTTTTGCTACGATAGAAGATAAAGATTTTCAATATAAATTTCATGATATCAATCTTGTGATATTTTCAGGGATTTGCAAGTCATATAAGACATTCATATCACAAATTCATATTAGCCATGCTATCGTTCTGGTGTAAGTCATCACTTCTCCCCCTTTGTCATCAACAAAAAGAGACAAGCCAGCTAATTGATGATCATAGAAAAAGGTTTAGCATTTATCAAAGTTCTTCATTCAAATTTTCCAGAAATAGTTTGTCCAAAAGACATCATCATCTATGCAGATTAAGACAGTAGTTATCTAAAGGAAAGATCAGTTATCGTACAATCGATGACAAACATGAACTTGTTTTTTAACAGCAAACAGGACAGAATAAAAAGATACATCAATTTAATCCTTAGGAGGTAATCCACAGTGCTGATACATGATATCTATTTTTTCATTCATCTGTCGTAGTGTCTTCAAAATTTCAACTTGTTGATTCTGAATTTGTTCTTGCTGTGATTTGATCTGAGATAGCTCCGCCATAATGATATCTTCAGAGGAGGAAACAGGAGCTGAAGGTGCTGCTCCAAAGGGACTAGGAGGAGGAGATTCATTTCCCATAAGAATTGGTGTTTCGGGTTGTTCTATTGGTGTAGGAATTGGATCCGTTCTTCTAGGCTGCCTAACCCATATGCCATTGCTAAAAGTGCACCTAAGTTTTTTTAGCAGGTTTTTATTTATTATGTTATATCGATCATTTTGAATAGATTCTTCATTGGGTGGAATGCAAATGTCATAGGCATGAAGAATTCTAGTGATTAACCTCCCATATGGCAATATAGTATCCTTAGTCATAATTTCCTGCATGTGTTGGCGAATCAAGTACCCGAAACAATTATGCTGACCGGTCATAATCCAATACATGGTTCCTATCTCTAATTGACTTACTTCGTCAAGATGAAATTGTTTGGGGAATATGATGCTCGTGATAATGTGATGAAGAATTTTAGAGTTGAAAGGCATTAAGTGTTCACAGCTCTTGGGTAGGAAGTCAAGGTTTGGATTTGCAAAAATTGTTTTCACGGCTTCGGAATAGGTTGCTCCTATTTTTTTTACGTCCCATTTACCTTTAAAATAGCATCCCCTATCTTTTTCAGTTATGCCAATTAGCTCACAAATGGTGCTGTCAAAAATTCTAATGGGTGTTCCTAGAATGTAAGTGCTTAGGCTATCATTGTCTTCATATAGGTTGGTATAGAACAATCTCACTAACCGTGGATAGATTGGTTCATCTATTTGTAGTAGAGGTAGAGCTTCTAGTTGAGCAAACCATTTAATTGGATCTAAGTCTTCTAGTTCATCCAAATCAATGTATTTTCCCTTATGGACACATCGTATTTCAAATTTTGGAAAGCTAAGGGCTACCTCTTTTGATCTAAAAAGGTCATGGTTATATGAATCTCCTTGAATCCTTATTCCTTTTGATCTCTTTGGAGCCATTTTCTAGACAGGATGATGATACCAATTGTTAAAAATAAGCAAGAGAAAGAGAAAAGAAAGGAGGGATTTCAAGAGTTACCTTGTGGAGATTATGTTGAGAGATGGAAGGCTTGGACCACCAAGAATCCTTCTCCAATGTTTCTAAGAGTTAGAATGAGGGTTAGAGGAAATGGGAGTGGGTTTTGAGAACTCTCTCTTCGGGTTGGGGGCGGTGTCACCGCCGGCCCTAACCCCTTGGGTTAATAAGGGTCGCTCGGTCGGTGCCACCGCCAAACCGAGCGGTGTCACCGCCTGGCGCCCGAGCGCTCAGGCGGTGCAACCGCCAAATCTGGCGGTGCCACCGCTGGCATCCCGTGGAGGAAAAAATTTTCTTCCTCACCCTCCTTTTTTTTTGTTTGCTTCCCTCAAGATAATAAGTTATACTTTAATGGATCATTTTGAATTGAAGAAGAAATCAAATCCATAAAAGAAAGGAAAAGAACGAGTCATTTTTCGTGAAGCTCATTTTAGGGACAATTTAACATGCCTAATTCCCTTCTAATGAATTCAAATTGATCTTCGTTCAGAGCTTTTGTGAATATATCTGCTAATTGATGCTTTGTGTCAATGAATTCTAGAACAACATTATTGTTAAGGACATGATCGCGTATGAAATGATGCCTAACGTCGATGTGCTTAGTTCTAGAATGCTGAATTGGATTTTTAGTAAGACATATGGCACTAGTATTATCACATTTTATGGGAATATTTTTAAAGTGAATTCCATAGTCTTCTAATGTATTTTTCATCCAAATGACTTGTGCACAACATGCACTTGCAGCTATGTATTCGGCTTCTGTCGTAGATAGTGCAACTGAATTTTGTTTCTTGGAAGTCCAAGAAACAAGTGCATGTCCTAAAAATTGGCATGTTCCGGATGTACTTTTTCTATCTATTCTGCATCCGCCAAAATCGGCATCCGCATAGGCTATTAAATCAAATTTTTCAGATTTTGGATACCATAATCCTAAATTTGGAGTTCCTTTAAGATACCTAAATATTCTTTTAACACTTTTGAGATGAGATAATTTAGGATTTGATTGAAACCTAGCACAAAGTCCTACACTAAACATAATATCCGGTCTAGTCGCGGTAAGGTAGAGTAGACTACCTATCATTCCCCTATATGTTTTTTGATCGAAATTTTCACTATTTTCATCCATATCTAACTTAGTCGCAGTACTCATAGGGGTGTTTATTGCTTTTGAATTATCCATGTTAAATCGTTTTAACAATTCTAATGTGTATTTAGATTGGTTAATAAATATACCATCCTTAAGTTGTTTGATTTGTAATCCTAAAAAGAAAGTTAATTCACCCATTAAACTCATTTCAAATTCAAGACTCATACATTTGGCAAATGATTCACATAGTGATTCATCCGAAGAGCCAAACACAATATCATCAACATAAATTTGCACAATAAGAAAATTATTTTCAAAATGTTTAATAAACAATGTAGTATCAACCTTGCCTTTGGTAAAATTATTTAAAATAAGAAAGGAACTAAGCCTTTCATACCAAGCTCTAGGAGCTTGTTTTAAGCCATAGAGAGCTTTAGTCAATTTGAATACATGATTAGGAAGAAGAGAATTTTCAAATCCAGGAGGTTGTTCGACAAATACTTCTTCGGAAATAAAACCATTCAAGAAAGCACTTTTAACATCCATTTGAAATAGTTTAAAATTATTACTACTAGCATAGGCAAGGAGCATCCTTATGGCTTCTAATCGAGCCACGGGAGCGAAGGTTTCTTCGTAATCGATACCTTCTTCTTGGTTGAAACCTTTGGCCACTAATCTAGCCTTGTTTCTAACCACAATACCATTTTCGTCTTGCTTGTTTCTAAAGACCCACTTAGTACCTATGACTAAGTGGTCACTTGGTCTAGGAACAAGCTTCCATACCTCATTCCTCTCAAATTGGTTCAATTCTTCTTGCATTGCAATGATCCAAAAATCATCTTTTAAGGCTTCGTCAATGCATTTAGGTTCAATTTGAGAAAGGAAGGCGGCGTTAGCACAAAAATTTTTGAAAGAAGAACGAGTTTGAACCCCTTTTGATGTATCTCCTATAATTTGCTCTTTTGGATGAGCATCTACATACTTCCATTCTTTTGGTAAAGAAATTTCGGAAGAAGATGCATTCAAATGGCTATTTTGAGGAGAGGGTTCATTTAAATTCAAATTATCAAAACCAAGATCATCATCAAAATCATTTTTCTTTAAATCGGAAATTTCATTAAAAACTACATGAATAGACTCTTCAATTACTAAAGTTCTTTTATTAAAAACCCGAAAAGCTTTAGAAACGGAAGAGTAACCAAGAAAGATGCCTTCATCGGATTTAGCATCAAATTTTCCTAAAGCATCCCTTTCATTTAAAATAAAGCATTTACAACCAAAAACTTTAAAATAGGAGATGTTTGGTTTTTTGTTATTCCATAATTCATAGGGAGTTTTGGATAAGGATGGTCTTATTAAGACTCTATTCATGATGTAGCAAGCCGTATTTACAGCTTCGGCCCAAAAGTACTTAGGTAAACTTTGTTCATTCAACATAGTTCTTGCCATTTCTTGTAGGTTTCTATTTTTCCTTTCAACTACTCCATTTTGTTGAGGATTTCTTGGAGTTGAGAAGTTGTGATTGTACCCATTACTTTCGCAAAAATTTTGAAAGTCACGGTTTTGGAATTCACCACCGTGATCACTCCGAATTGATGAAATCATGAAGCCTTTTTCGTTTTGAGTGAGTTTACAAAATTTAGAGAAACACTTGAAGCAATCACTTTTGTGAGCTAAGAAATAGGTCCAAGTGTATCTAGAGTAGTCATCCACAATCACAAAAGCATATTTGCTTCCACCTAGACTTGTTGTATCAATTGGTCCAAATAAGTCCAAATGGATCAATTGTAATGGTCTAGTAGTGCTAATTTGATTTTTTGGTTTGAAGCTTGTTTTTATTTGTTTGCCTAGTTGACATGCATCGCATACTTTGTCCTTAATAAACTTTAAATTTGGAATTCCTCGTACTAATTCTTGAGATGAGATCTTAGATATTGTTTTCATGCTTGCATGGCCTAATCTCCTATGCCAAAGCCAAGCATCATCATTTACGACGGAGAAGCACATTTCATTACTTAGTTCATCAAGATTGATGGTATAGACATTATTTTGTTTTAAAGCAATCATAGTCATGTTATGATTTGGTTTTTCAATAATGCACATATTTGATTCAAACCTAACGATATAACCTTTATCGCATAGTTGACTTATACTTAAGAGATTGTGTTTCAATCCATCAACTAGTAAAACATCATCAATGGAAAAACTAAATTTGTTACCAATAGTTCCCTTGCCAATGATTTTGCCTTTGTTGTTGTCTCCGAAGGTGACGTACCCTTCTTCTTTGCTAGTGAGCATAGAAAAATGAGATGGATCTCCAGTCATATGTCTTGAGCATCCACTATCGAGATACCATCTCTTGCTCCTAGCTTGTGGGTTTTTCTACAAAAGAGGATGATTTTTAGGTACCCATTTGATTTTGGGTGCCTCAAAAATTGACCCACTAACTTTGTTATTTATTATCGAATCCTTTATAGTTCCTTTAGGAACCCATATTAATTTTTGTGAACTCATTTTCCTAAAAGGACATTTGTAGGCAATATGTCCGGATTTGCAACAGAAGTTGCATTGCATATAAGAGGAAACATGTAATGTAGGTCCTTTTATGAAAGTGGTAGGATTTTGATGTAATCCTTTTACAAATCCAATTCCATTTCTATTTGCGATGTGACCCTTGTGTGCAAGGATCATATCTAATCCTTTGCTACCAACCTTAAACTTGTTTAAGGTTTCTTTAAGAAGCAAATTTTCATTTTTTATTGCTTCTAAATGCTCACACTTAGAGCATGGAGGAGTTTGAATATTATCAAACTTATCTTGTAGCAAAGCATGCTCTTTCTTTAAGATACTTAACTTCTTGCTAACAGTTCTACATTCATCAAATAATTCATGAAAAGCGATAGAGAGTTCTTCAAAAGATAAATCTTCATTAAGTAAATCACATACCTCTTCTCCTAAAGCCATTAGCGCGTAATGAGCAACTTGCTCGGTGTTGGACTCCTCTTCTTCGGATGCGCTTGAATCATCCCACGTTGCCTTGAACGCCTTCTTCTTTGATGTCCTCTTTTTGGCTTGAGGACAATCGTTCTTGTAGTGTCCCGGTTTTTTGCATTCATAGCAAATCACTTGGTCCTTCTTTTGTTCAAATTTATTTTTTGTATTATTTTTAAATCTGTTCTTTCTTAAATATTTTTTAAACTTTTGAGTCAAAAGTGCAATGTCATTGTCACTGTCCTCATCACTTGATGTTCCTTTCAAGTGGTCTTCTTGTGATTTGAGTGCCATATCCTTCCTGTTCTTTGGAAGGGGGTTCTCGAGCTCGTCATGAGCTTGACATGTCATTTCGTAGGTCATTAGAGACCCAATGAGTTCTTCAAGAGGGAATGCTTTAAGGTCTTTGGCCTCTTGAATGGCCGTAACTTTTGGATCCCAACTTTTAGGGAGGGATCTTAAGATTTTAGTTACTAGTTCAAAGTTAGTAAAATCTTTACCAAGAGCTTTGAGTCCATTGATGACATCCGTAAACCGGGTGTACATGTCTCCGATGGACTCACTTGGTTTCATTCGGAAAAGTTCGTAAGAGTGCACAAGGATGTTGATTTTGGACTCTTTCACTCGGCTAGTGCCTTCATGAGTGACCTCAAGAGTTCTCCAAATATCAAAAGCCGAATCACACATTGAAACACGATTAAATTCGTTTTTGTCTAGTGCACAAAACAAGGCATTCATAGCCTTTGCATTTAAAGCAAAAACCTTCTTCTCCGATTCATTCCATTCGCTCATCGGAAGAGAAGATTTTTGAAATCCATTCTCGACAATAGACCAAAGCTCAAAGTCCATAGAAATGAGGAAGATTCTCATGCGAGTCTTCCAATATGTGTAATCCGACCCATTAAACAAAGGTGGTCGTGCAATAGAATGGCCCTCTTGCATGCCGGAGTAAGCCATCTCTCTTGGGTATTAAACCAAATATGAGAGATAACCTTGCTCTGATACCACTTGTTAGGATCGGAGCGGCACTAAGAGGGGGGGGTGAATTAGTGCAGCGGATTAAAACTTCGATTTTAACAAAATCTTTCGTACGTTAAGAATGAAACTTGAGAAATTTAACTTGAAGGCGTATTCTTAAAGTTGCGCAGCAAGAGTAATAAGGAACTAAAGCAGTAAGAAGATTTGCAGTAATGTAAATGACAATAATAAAAAGCAAACCAGAGATTACGCCGATTTTTAGAGTGGTTCGGTCAAATGACCTACTCCACTTGCGAGGCCCCTCTTCGATGAGGCTCCCACCTTCCACTAGCAAGTCTCTTGAAATGGAAGGGTAAACACCCCTCTTACAACCTTTTACAAGCAGCTCAACCTCTTACAAATTTTCAATAAGAAAGAAGGAGGAGAACTCTCTAGCAAATTGAAAACAAGACTTGCTAAGACTTTCTAAGACTTTTCTCTCAATCAAAAATGCTTCTCAAAAGTTGTAACCTCAGCTGAGATTTGAGGGGTATTTATAGGCCTCAAGAGGATTCAAATTTTGGGCTCCAAAATTTGAATTCTCTTAGGGTTCCCGGTGCTGGCGGTTCCACCGCCCAGCCAGGCGGTGCCACCGCCCAGCCAAGGAGGTGTCACCGCCCAGCCAGGCGGTTCCACCGCCTGGCTTCCCGATTCATTGGTTTGGCTTATTTTTCGCCCAAACCAAATTTGACTTTGGGCCCAGTTGGCCCCTAACCAGGATATAGGATTATCTCTTAATCCTAATCCTAATTACAGGTGAACTACATAAAAAAAAACATCCTAAGCAAGTTTTTTAACCGCGAACGTCGAGTCTTGTTCCGGCGAGCTTTCCGACGAACTTCTTCCGACGGACTCCCTGCAAGCTCCCAATCTTTGTGATGACTTTAACGAGTAGCCGAGCCTTCTTGGTGATCTCCGCGAGCCTCCGACGATTTCTTCGGCGAACTTCCGACACGTTCCCGATTTCTTCTCGGACGGTTCCGGCAGCATCTCCGATGATTCTTCGGTCTCTTAAACGTCCATCGAGCTCGACTCCGGTATCCTTGCTTTATGTTTTCTGATTATCGTAGTTAATCCTGCACACTTAACTCAATAATATGGATTAGATCAATTAACCCACCAATTGATTATATCATCAAAATCCGAGATTCAACAGGACCATGTCGTAGAAGGATGTCTTAGAAGCTCTCCCCGAGGGAGAACCACCGATCGGTCTCCCCTCCATCGAGCCCGGAAATCAGTCCCTCCCCACCCTCGGAGATGGGGGGATCCCGGCCTCGACGCTAGATCGCTACTGGCACCTTTTTAATGACCCGGGGATGTCACCCCTCGAACTAACCATGGGACCCTCGGCTGTGACACCCGAGGCATTCCTCAGCCTAACCAAACAAGTGCAAGCCATGGTGGGCATGATGTAGACGCTCGCTCCGTTCATTCCTCAGATCATATGGCTAGCGGCTCCCCCAACTGACCCGACCCGATAAAGGCAGAGTGGGTAGCAAGTCGGGATGGGGGAAGCCCAAGAGCAAGCGACAAACCTGAGAGGTCCGCCCGAGTAGAGCATACCCGCACCCTGCTAAGTCACACTACCCCACTTTGAGCTTGACACTGTATCGTTTGACTTGGCGGATGACTTGCTCAGGGCCCAGTTGTCCCGGGTCAACTAATGCCTGGACGAGTTCTACCGCAAGTTCAAAAATCACCGAGCAAGTCTAGCGAAGGCGGCTCAGGCAGGTCCCCTTTCATACAGGAAGTACAGGACAAGTCGGTACCTCTCAACTTTAGGCTATTGGCATTGGAGAAATATGACGGTGACTCCGATGCCGCGGAGCATGTCTCCGCATTTCGGGCTCAAATGGCCCTCTATGGCACCTCCGATGCATTGATGTGCCGGGCATTTCCAACCACCCTGAGGGGATCGGTACGAGCGTGGTTCAGCCGACTGCGCCAATCTTCGGTCTTGTCCTTTGACCAGCTCACCAGGGAGTTTGAGCAGAACTTCCGCACCAGCGTGCGACCTAGGCCTTCCATGGCCACCCTGCAAACTTCCTCTTAATATAGTATCGTTCTAGACAAGTTTTTTTGTTATTGGGATAGGTGAATTCTTACGGATCCACCCCACGAAGGAACCAAATATGATAATTTTTCATCATTTGACTCGAGCAAGAATGAAATGAATGGTAAAAATAGATCCGTATAAAATCTACTTTTCATACATATCTCCACATATCATATATAATGACTTTATGTAAGAAAAGATTTACTAAATTCTATTTTCTAGGGTTGCAACTAATTTAGTTCTTATAGGTAAGTGCTCGATATCCAAGTCGGCTTATAAATTTGATCATAATCAAGTGTTTTTTGGATTGTCTCATATTTTTTGATTGGTGTTTATCCCCCTAATATCTTGAATTTTTTACGTTCAAAATATTTACTTATTACTAATAAAGTTCAACCTATGTTCTTCTTGTTGGAAAAAAACCTGTTAAAGCGGAATATTCTTTTCCCTCTTTGTGTATCAAAATGGGTTCCTCATCAAAATACCAACTTGATATCCAAATGAAAATATCAACCAACACATCATAAACAATAGGGCAAACAATCAATCACACAGTGAGACCAAATCAGAGGATCACAATAACATCAAGACCATAGATCTTGGCTCTAGCATATCGGATGGATCTCCTCAAAAGAAAATTCTAGGTCTCACAAACTGGATATAGTAGGAAAGTACCTGTAACACCCCTCATTTCCGAATGTTCGTATAAATTTTTGGTGATAATGTAAGCATCTATTTTAATTGACAAAAGAAATAGAGTATGAATCAGAGGTAACTTATTTTTAAGATTTGGGACATCTGTTCAAAAAAAAAAAGAAAAAGAAAGAATCTGAGGACCTATATGTAAACCCTAAGGACCTAATCGTGAATATGATAAAAACAAGGACTAAACTGCAAAATGCACCAAATGACAAATTCCACCGCTTAAGCTTCTCTGCCTTCGTTGTTAAGGAAGCAGAGGAGGCAGCTCGTCGGTGATCAGGGAAAGAAAGAAAGAAAGAAGAAGAAGAAGAAGAAGAAGAAGAGAAAGAAAATTGGGGCTTTTAGGGTTCTTGCTTTAATCTTGTCATTTCGGGTCAAAATTTCCAAAGGCAAGTGTTCTAACCCCATCCTACAGAAGTATTAGACTCTGTTTTTATGTTGATTTAAAATAAATTGGAAGATTTCTATTTAGAAACTGATATGTCTCTCTTTGGACTTAAAACCATGGATTCTGAAATATTTTCGGTATACTGACCCCTATACACTGTTTCGGCTATAAGTTTTAGCACAAAATGTGGATTCAGGCAGGAACTATTTTTTTTGTAATTAGACTCTTATGTCTTTCTTTTGACACCGATTTTGTAGATTTTGGACACCGAATACTTACCCAAACATTTTTTTCAAATGAGCCTATAGACGCTGTAAAACAGAGTTCAAGATTTCTGACCTATCGCTACTAAAATGCCTATAACACCCTGTTGAAAATTCTGAATTGTACCAAACTGATTTTATTTGAAACTAGACTTGAAAATCTTTCTTTTAACATATGGTTTGAAAATTTGGGAATTCAATTGCCTACCCTATCGTCTGTTGAATCCGACCCTATAAATTCTGCAAAACAGTGATTGTGATTTTGACCTTGTGTTACCAAATCAGAGGTAACTCTGTGTTGGGAGCCCTGTTTCATATGAAATCTGTTCCATCCGAATATAGATTGATATATGGTTCGACCATAGCCTTCTTATGGGTATTGGAGCATAATTGTTATTCTGAAATATTTGTTTGATGTGCCACTGGAATTCTGTCCGAAATCGAGCTTTGGTCGATTTCACGTATTCTGTTCCATTTCCTTTGGATACTTGAATTCACCTAATCTTCTTATTGGAATTGAGCTGATTATGATTGCTTGGAATCCCTGTACACTCTTGCTTTCATTTCTTTCCTAAAATGAATACTTTTGTGAGAGATTTGTTCCTTGCATCACATTGCTTTTGAAAAGGCACATGTACGTTTGGTTGTTCCGCGTGTGCTTCCGTTATATGCTACTTATTGTTGAAACTGCCTTCTTGTACTCTGGTGTGTGGGATTGTCTGGACCTTTGCCAGAAATGGTAAAGGGTATGCGCTGATTTGCCCGCTTTGTGGGGTCCCGCTTTGTGGGATATTCTGGTAT